>NW_005871395.1:380648-401844 GCF_000147115.1 Myotis lucifugus | reverse complement strand
CATGTCTTGTGTGGTGTGAGCAAATTCGAATTTTTTAATATTATTTTGTTACTCCCCGACCCGACTTTTATTAATTTTTTTTAATGTACCCCCCCTACTGACCGGCCTATTCCTTCATAACAAGAAGTGGAACGGCGATACGTGTTCGGTTTTGTAAACTGAACTCGAGTTTAATTCATAGTTTCTATACTATCTATTTATTAAATTAATAGTGTGAGTAAGGAGTAAAGCAATGTTCCCAGTCAATAAAACTTCTTGTTTATTTTCAAGTGCAAACCGGTGATTGGTGTGAACTACAGAGGAAACACCTTTTCTGACCATTCATTGGTTAAGCTCCCTGTATGCCACTGGTAATATTCTTAGTAACTTGGGTAATAGGAATCCAAAAAGGTGATCTAGGGTTTTTCACCACACTCCTGGCAAAAAAAAACGAAGGTCCGCTGCTGGAGGGCTAAGAAATGTCATATCCTGCCCTAGCCGGTTTGGCTCAGTGGATAATGCCTTGGCCTGCCGATGGGAGGGCCTGAGTTCAATTCTGACCAAGGGCATGTACCTAGGTTGCAGGCTTCTCCCTGGCCGGGGCCCAGGTCAGGGCTCACGCAGGAGGCAACCAATCAAAGTGTTCCTTTCACTTTGATGTTTCTCTCTGTCTTTCCCTTTCTCTTCCACATTCTCTAAAAATCAATGGAAACATATCCTCAGGTGAGGATTAAAAAAAATAATAAAGAAATTTTTTTTATATGAAAGACACTTCTTGAAAATGCCTAAAGAAAGTTGTCATTTTTTCATGGTGAAGGGACTGGAGTCCGTGTTGATGAAAAACCCTTGCTGGCTGCAGTGACTGGCAGTGGCTGCAGCAGCGGGGTGATGGGGCTGGTGCCTTCCCCTGATCAGCCCAGTCCCCTCCCACAAAGGGAGGCCAGACTACGGCTTAGACCCTATCCCCAAGGGGAGCAGGGAGCGGGCCTAAGCCGTCACTAGGACATCCCCTGAGGGCTCCCAGTATGTGAGAGGGGGCAGCCTGGGCTGAGGGCACCCCCCCCCCCCCCAGTGCACAAATTTCGTGCACCGGGCCCCTAGTCTACACTAATAAAAGAGAAACATGGTAATTAGCGTATGACCGCTACCCTTCCCATTGGCTAATCAGCATATCCTTATGCAAATTAACTGTCAGCCAAGATGGTGGCTGGCAGCCAGGCAGCTGGAAGCGAACATGAGGCTTGCTTGCTCCAGGGACTGCAGACTCCAACGTTCCCCGCCTGACTTGCCGGCCTCTGAGCTACAACTCTAAGCAACTATGTAACAAATATAGAAGCTAAACAGAACACCAGAAACCAGCTTTCAGCCTGCCGGGATCTCAGAGCTGAAGTTATACATTGTTTCGATTATAGAACGCTCAGCAGCGGAAGCCTCAGAGCTAGAGCCAGAGCTAAAGCTGGCCCAGAATAAAAAAAAAAAAAAAAGAAAGAAAAAAAGGAGGGGTTGGTAGCTTCAGTCAATTGCCAGCCTGAAAGCAGCCCTCAGCTCCTCACCCAGACTGGCCAGGCACTCCAGTGGGGACCCCCACCCTGAAGGGTGTGTGACCAGCTGCAAACAGCCATCATCACCTCATCCAGGCTGGCCAGGCACCCCAGTGGGGACCCCCACCCTGATCCAGGGCACCCTTCAGGGCAAACCAGCCGGCCCCCAGGCCTCTATCCTATATAGTAAAAGGGTAATATGCCTCCTGGCACCGGGATCAGCGGAACCGCGAGGCCTCCTGGCACCGGATCAGCGTGACAGGGCAGCGCCCAAACCCCCTGATCGCCCTGCAGCTCTGTGTGTGACAGGGGGCAGGCCCACAACCTCCCTATCCGCCCTGCTCTGTTGGTGACATGGGAAGGCGCCCCAACCCCCTGATCAGCCCTGCTCTGTGCCTGATAGGGGGGAGCTCCCCAACCCCCTGATCGCCCTGGTGCTCTGTGTGTGACAGGGTGCGGCGCCCCAACCCCCCCCCCACGGGCCATGCTCTGTGTGTGACGGGGTAGAGCCATAACCTCCCCATTGGCCCTGCCCTGAGTGTGACAGGGTGCAGCGCCCCAACCCCCTGATCCGCCCTGCTGTGTGTGTGACGGGGCGGTGCCCCAACTCCCCTATCGGCCCTACTCTGTGAGTGACGGGGGAGCTCCTCAACTCCCTGATCGGCCCTGCTCTGTGCGTGACAGGGGGGAGCTCCCCAACCCCCTGATCGACCCTGCTCTGTGTGTGACGGTACGGAGCCCCAACCCCCCTGATGGGCCCTGCTCTGTGAGTGACAGGGGGCAGCGCCCCAACCCCCTGATTGGCCCTGCTCTGTGCATGACAGGGGGTGGCGCCGCAACCTCCCCATCGACCCTGCCTTGAGTATGACGGGGCGGTGCCCCAACTCCCCAATCGGCCCTACCCTGAGCGTGACTGAGGGTGGCATTGCAACCTCCCGATCCGCCCTGCTCTCTGCATGACGGGGCGGCGCCCCAACTCCCCAATCGGCCCTGCTCTGAGCCTGACCAGGGGCTGCACCTAGGGATTGGGCGTGCCCTCTGCCACCCGGAAGCAGGCCTAAGCCAGCAGGTCATTATCTCCTGAGGGGTCCCAGACTGCGAGAGGGCACAGGCCGGGCTGGGGGACCTCCCCCCCAGTGCACAAATTTTTGTGCACCGGGCCTCTAGTATATATATAAAAGCCTAAGCAACCGGCCGACTATTCGACCAGTAGCTGTGATGCGCACTGACCACCAGAGGGCAGACACTCAATGCAGGAGTGGAAACCACAGGCATGGAAACATGGAATAGACTGATGAATCTCAGAGGGAACGGAGGAGGGGGGAGGGTGCGAAGAGATTAACCAAAGATCTTATGTGCATACTAGAGGCTTGGTGCACAACCAGTAGGGTCCCTCAGCCTGGCCTGCGCCCTCTCACAATCCAGGACCCCTTGGGAGATGTTGGAGAGCCAGTTTCAGCCCGATCCCTGCAGGCCAGGCCAAGGGACCCCACTGGTGCACAAATCCGTGCACTGGGCCTCTAGTAAACTAATAAGATTTTTAGTTTTGTAAGGCTAATAAGAAACATTTAGAGAGTGTAAATTTTTTAAGTCAGTCATATCATTTATTACTGTCTGGAGCCTCAGGCTTTTGTTAAGATTGAATAGGTCTACTAACTGTGTGACCTAGGGCAGTTTAGTTAACATATCTGTGGGGAATAATAATACTGCCTAGCTTATAGGGTTAGCAGGATTACATAAAGCATTTAGTACAGTGCCATGCTCATGGTAATCTCTCTTATTAAGATATATATACAAACATACATATACACACACTAGAGGCCTGGTGCACGAAATTCGTGCACAGGTAGGGTCCCTAGACCTGGCTGGCGATCAGGGTGCTCCGCTGGTACCCACCTTGGCCAGCCTGGCGCCGCCAGCCCACTGGCTGGCCCCATCCCCCCGCTGCCGCGATCCAGGGGGGCCCTCTGCTAGTACCCACCTTGGCTGTCCTGGGGCCTGTGGGCTGGGGGTAGCTCCTGTGTTGAGCGTCTTCCCCCAGGTGGTCAGTGCATGTCATAGCTACCATGTTCAGTTGATTTGCATATTAGGCTTTTATTATATAGGATATATATATATTTTAAGACCAAGGCAGCTCTGAAGTCAGTAACTAGCCAAAGAAGATAAAATGATATTGTGGACCTTACGTCTTTTTAAATGAATTGAGACTAGTTGCTTTAGGGCAGCCGTGGGCAAACTACGGCCCGCGGGCCAGATCCAGCCCATTTGAAATGAATAAAACTAAAAAAAAAAAAAAGACCGTACCCTTTTATATAATGATGTTTACTTTGAATTTATATTAGTTCACACAAACACTCCATCCATGCTTTTGTTCCGGCCCTCCAGTCCAGTTTAAGAACCCATTGTGGCCCTCGAGTCAAAAAGTTTGCCCATCCCTGTTTTAGGGCAACTCCAGATTTTGGTACAAGATCATCTTGCTGTGGAAACTTGAAGTGATTCCGTAGTATCTGACTTCCTGGTAGCTGTTCATCCCATCTGCTCAATTACTGGTTCACGGTCCTGGAAATGCCGATTCCCTCTGGGTGGGACTCAGGCTCACATACTGCATGCAGTTCTTGAACATGAGCACTTCTAGAATATAAAGTGATTTCTCTTAGGTTAATTTTTTTTTTTAACATTTTCCCCTGCACCAGTTTTGAATCTGCATTTCCAGGACATGAACAAGTAATTAGGCAGATGGGATGAATGGCTACCAGGGAGTCAGATAGCTGCGCACACCAGCAAGCGATACTGTGCAATCACTCAGGTTTCCACAGCAAAATGAAGTCCTTGAAGGGCAGTAATGATTTTTTTAAGTAGCTCTTAATTTACTATTTAAAATTATAATTATTTTCCCCAATTTTGTTGATATAATTAACCTATAACATTATGTAAGTTTATGGTGTAGAATGTGATGATTTGATATATTTATATGTTTCAAAATGATCATCACAGTAGGGTTAGTTAAACGTCCATCACTTCATATAATTACCATTTCTTTTTTGTGGTGAGAACGTTTAAGTTCTAATAACAACTTTCAGGAATGTAATACAGTGTTGTCAGTTATGGTCAGCATGCAGTACATTAGATCCTCAGAATTTACCCATCTTTTTTAAAAAAAATATATTTTATTGATTTTTTACAGAGAGGAAGGGAGAGGGATAGAGAGTTAGAAGCATTGATGAGAGAGAAACATTGATCAGCTGCCTCTTGCACACCCCCCACTGGGTATGTGCCCGCAACCAAGGTACATGCCCTTGACCAGAATCGAACCTGGGACCCTTGAGTCCGCAGGCTGACGCTCTATCCACTGAGCCAAACCGGTTAGAGCAGAATTTACCCATCTTATATCTGAAAGTTTATATGCTTTGACTTACATCTCACCATATCCCCCACCCTTTAGCCCTTGGCAACCACCATTTTACTTGCTGTTTCTGTGAGTTCAACTTTTTAAAATTCAACCTGTTAGGGCTATGACTGTGTTTTTCTTTTTCTGGCTTACTTCATTTAGCATAATGCCCTCAAAATACATCCATATTGTCACAATGGTATGATTTCCTTCTCTCTCATGGCTGAATAATATTCCTCTGTATGTGTGCGCGTGTGTGTATCATATCTTCTTTATCTATTTAGCCATGGACACTTCAAGGCTTGGCTGTTGAGAATAATGCTACAATGAACATGGGAGTGCAGATGTCTTCCGAGATAGTGATTTTGTTTACTTTGAGTTTATATACAAAAGTGGGATTGCTGGTAGTTCTATTTTTAATTTTTTAAGGAACCTCCATGCTCTTTTTTCTTTTTGTAATCCTCACCTGAGGATATTTTTTCCATTGATTTTTAGAGAGAGTGAAAGGAAAGGCGGGGGGAGAGAGAAACATTGATGTGAGAGAGACACATCAATTGGTTGCCTCCTGCATGCACCCTGATCACTGCGGGGAACCTGCAACCAAGGTTTGTGCCCTTGACCAGAATCAAACCTGGAACCCTTTAGTCCTTGGGCTGATGCTCTATCCAATGAGCCAAACCGGCTAGGGTAAAAATTGAATTCTTTAGATAAAAATTTAGACCCTTCCCCAAAAAAGATGTTCTTGGGACATTAGCTATCATCCTCTGTTATCTAATAAAATGATTACATTAGCATAGGTGATTGACAGAATAAATTACACCACAACATGCCTGGATTTGATTTTCTTTTCCCAGGACTGACCAATTGCATTAGTGGCTTGCTCTGCCAAAAACAAAATAAATAAACTGGATTTTACAATAGCTAAATATTTTGTTGCTTGGAGGTGGTTTTTTTGGCATTTCCTTTACTAGAAAATAAATTATTCAGTATTATATCAAACTGCAGTCACACTGTGTTTTTATACATTGAATATTCAAATAATAGGAAGGGTAACCTGTTACACCAGGAAATAGGGCTTTTTAAAATTAAATCAAACTAGTAGAATCTAGTCAGAAGCTAATCTTTTTAACAAAGGGAATAAATAAAACCTCACCTTTGGAACGTTGCTTTAGACTTCTTTTTGAATGTTTTTGAAAGTCTACTAATCTTTTTTTTATCTAATTCAGTTTGTATATGGACTAGCTTTGTGTTTTGAGAGATTTTAGTGTCAAAGCATGGGGAGCATTAAACCAATGAAGCAGGATCTGTTGGTAAGTTATTTTGAGGAAACAATGTTATTATTAAGATTAAATGTAGTATTAAAGATTAAGAGTAGAATAGGACATTTTCTAATAGTACAGGTTTTTAAGAGAACTAGGAGGGGAACATTTAGAAAAGACAGGTAATTATTTTCAAATCTGCCTGGGTGATATGAAATGGTCTGTAATTTTTTCATTCTCTGTTTAGATGTTAAAAGTTCACCTCCTTTTTCTTGATGTTTGTCTTTTTTAGATTGTCAAAAGAGTGGGGAATAGTGAGGAAACACCGATGATCGGAGATAAAGTTTATGTCCATTACAATGGAAAATTGTCAAATGGAAAGAAGTTTGATTCCAGTCATGATAGAAATGAACCATTTGTCTTTAATCTTGGCAAAGGTAAGAGGGTATTTTTGAGTTTCGTTTTGCTTAGATTTTTTGCTGTTTATGTTATATAGGAGCTAGTGGGTCCTATCTTTGCCAGAAGTTAAAGATTTTTTTTAATCCTCACCCAAGAATGCTTTTTTAAAAAAATGTGTTCTTATTGATTTCAGAGAGAGGAAGGTAGAGGGAGACAGAGAGATAGAAACATCAGTGATGAGAGAGAATCATTGATCAGCTGTCCTGCACACCCCACACTGGGGATCAAACCTGCAACCTGGGCATGTGCCCTGACCAGGAATTGAACTGTGACTTCCTGGTTGGTTCATAGGTCGATGCTCAATCACTGAGCCACACCAGCTGTGCCCAGTTGAAGTCAGACATATTTTACATTTGTAAAATCACAAAACAATGTCACTGTCCTTACTAACTTTTTTTTTGTTTTCGAAAATATAATATTTTCACAAAAATAAGTATATTAACATAATGAGGTTATTTTTAAATGAATTGTATGTAATTATTTTTATTTTTAATATTGTGACTATCTATAGATATATAAGTAAATTTTGGGGGTCCTCCATTTTTAAGATGTCAAGGGGTCCTGAGAATAAAAAAGGTTAATAACCACTGTTTTCCCCAACTCAGTGTCTACTATAATTTCTTTCTTTTTCTGCCTCTACAACTTAGTTGAATTGTTAACTAAGTAGTGATTTGGGAAAGGAAGCAACAAGTGAGGAGCTAAGAAGTTAAACTCTTCCTGCCTTTCTGCCACTCTGTCTTCCCAGTACTTATAGGTATTCGTTTGTCATGGTGCCTTCTGCTTTCTGTCCATCTGTTCTCTTTCCAGGCTCTAGTGCTGGCTGTGCCACTGCCCACTTCTCCTTTGGGTCCTTCATGACTTAATGGCTCACGTGAGAGTAATCTGGTATTTTAATAAGATAGCAACACCTGGCTGGTGTTGCTCAGTGGTTGAGCATTGTCCCATGCACTGAAAGAGCGCCGGTTCGATTCCCATTTTGGGCACATGCCCAGGTTACCAGTTTGGTCCCCAGGAGGCAGCCAATCAGAGTTTCTTTCTTCTCACGTCAGTTTTTCTCTCCCTTTCCCTTCCTCTCTCTCTAAAATCAGTAACAACATGTTTCTTTTCAAAAAACATAGCAATTAAGATTATTTTTCTTGATGTAGCAGATAATAATGGCAGTTAAATTAGAATTCTTTTCATTTTGTTGATTTAGGGATGTGAAGCTTAAGGGCCATTGGTATGGCTCTGACATTGTTTAATTTAGATGATCTCAGAGTAAATGGCCATGGCAGACCTGTTTGTTCCCACTGCCCCAATTCTTACTCTAACCTTTGAATTTCTGAGTGGAAGAAATTGATAGATTTAAGGTAAGTCTTCTCTTGGCAGTTATCTTTGCAAGTAGACTTAAGACTTGCTGAGAATTTATACTGCCATCTTCTCTACCCAGATATTCTCAGTAAATCACTCTATGATGAAGAAGCCTTTTACGTTTCCTATAATTTTGAGCAGAGAGAAGAGAGATAACTTTCAGTGACATGGTTCCTGCAGCATAACTATTTAGAGACAGCGTCGTCTCATGGGGAGAGCATCCAGCTGGGTGTTGGGCAGCCAGGGTTCCTCTCTTCGCTCTTCATTCTGGTACGTTAACATGAATAAGCCACATAGCCTTCTTTCCTGATCCTATAAAATGTAGAAGAGCTTTAAGATTAATCCTGAGCCTACGATTCCATTTTTGTACTTTCTGCAAAGAATACAGGGATATCCCTGACCAGTTTGGCTCAATGGCTAGAGTGTCGGCCTGTGGACTGAAGAGTCCCAGGTTCGATTCCGGTCAAGGGCATGTACCTTTGTTGCGGGCACATCCCCAGTAGGGGGTGTGCAGGAGGCAGCTGATGGATGTTTCTCTCTCATGGATGTTTCTCTCTCATGGATGTTTCTAACTCTCTATCCCTCTCCCTTCCTCTCTGTAAAAAATCAATAAAATATATATTTTTTTAAAAAGGATACAGGAATAAAAACTGTTAATGACTAAAACCAACCCAATGACAGAGCCTTTAGAAGCTCCCTTAAAGTGATAATTAGAAATATGATAATAGAGCAATATACTTTGGTAAAACTTCTGTAACATATTGTGTTCAGTTACCTTTATAAAACAAGAAACATTGGTTAGATAATGTTATATTTATATGCTATAGCAGTAGCTACTTCATCAAAATGAAGACAAATGATATAAATGGACTATAGCTTACATATTGTATATTGAACTCTCTTGATCCCTTATATTGTACTTACTCTCCCAAGGAAATAAATAGAAGTAAATAGTTGAATGGAAAGTCATGCTAAGTTGTTAATTTTATTGTGACTTCAGTATTTAAAATAGAATTGTAAGAGCTTATTCATAAAAACATGCAAAATACAGGGTGGGGCAAAAGTAGGTTTACAGTTATTCATATGGAAAATAATACAATAATTAATAAATAATAATACAAGAATAAACTTTGTATTTGTGTGCTCACAATTGTAAACCTACTTTAGCCCTACACTCTATACTTGCAAAATATTGCAGATCAGAAGTTGGTAATACGTCCTGGAAATACTTCAAAGAAAGTACAGCAAGTGTGAATCAGATGTATTTTTAATTATCTGAAACTCTTTAGTGATTAGCCTCATATTTAAATATTTATTAACTTTTATATTTTATTTTTTAAAATATACTTTTATTGATTTCAGAGAGGAAGGGAGAGAGAGATAGAAACATCAATGATGACAGAGAACCACTGACCGGCTGCCTCCTGCATGCCCCCCACTGGGGATCGAGCCCACAAACCAGGCATATGCCCTTGACTGGAATCAAACCTGCGACCCTTCAGTCTGCAGGCCAACGCTCTATCCACTGAGCCAAGCTGGCTAGGGCTAACTTTTATATTTTAAAGGAAAACTTTTTACAATTAAAATATTTGCTTTCTTCTCATTTTCTACTCCCATATAAAAAAGTATTTTTTCTGTATAATACTGTACAGATTTCATCCTGTAGTGTTAAGTATGCTTATATTTCAAATGCAAACATACATTTAAAAAATATATAATCAATCATTTTAATCAAGGATGCAAAGACCATTGAATGGGAAAAGGACAATTTTTTTTTCAACAAACGATGTTTTCCCAAACTGGATATTCACATGCAAAAAAATGAAGTTGGACCCTAACTTTATACTATATACAAAAATTAACTCAAAATTGGTCAAAGATCTAAATATTATAAGACCTAAAACTATGTTTCCTTAGAAGAGACCTTAGAGGAAAAGTTTCATGATATTGGATTTCGCAGTGATTTCCAGCTGTGACACCAGAAGTAGCACAGGCAACAAAAGTAAAAAATACATACATTATACTACATCAAAATTTAAAACTTCTGTGCATCCAAGGATACAGTAACAGAGTTATAAGACAACGTATAGGATGGGAGAAAATACATGCAAATAAGGGGTTAATATCCACAGTACATAAAGACCTATAATTCAACAACCAAAACACCCCAAATAACCTGATTATAAAAGGGAATGGACTTAGGTCTTTCTCCAACAAAGATATATAAATGACCTATAAGAATATGAAAAGATGCTCAACATCAACTAATCATTAGGGAAATGAAAATTAAAACCACAATGAGATAATCACCTCACATCAATCAGGATGGCTACTGTAAAAAACAAAACAGCCTAGCCGGTTTGGCTCAGTGGATAGAGCATCAACCTGAAGACTGAGGTTCGATTCTGGTCAAGGGCACATGCACAGGTTGCGGGCTCGATCCCCAGTGGGGAGCGTGCAGGAGGCAGCTACTCAATGATTCTCTCTCATCATTGATGTTTCTATCTTTCCCCTCTCCCTTCCTCTTTGAAATCAATAAAAATATGTTTTTAAAAATGTTGACAAGGTTGTGGAGAAATTGAAATCCTTGTGCACTGTAAACTGGTGCAGTCACTAAGGAAAATGTTCCTCAAAAAATTAAAAACAGAACTACCATATACCCCAGCAATTTCGCTTCTGGATATGTACCCAAAATAACTGAAATGTCTCAAAGAGGTATTTATACACTCACATTCATAGCAGCATTATTCATTATAACCAAAAAGTGGAAGCAACACAAGTGTTTACCTACAGGTAGTGGATAAACAAAATGTCTTATACATGCAATGGAATATTATTCATCCTTTAAAAACGGAAATTCTGAAACTTGAGGACATTAACTAGGTGAAAAAAAGACATGGTCCTTCCCCCCTTTTTTTAAATCTACTTTTTTTTTATGTTTCCTACCTCTTTGTTAAAGTTTTCACTGAGTTCATTGAGCATCCTTATAACTAATGTTTTGAATTCTGCATCTGGTAGATTGCTTGTCTCCATTTTCCTGGAGTTTTGTTCTGCTCTTTCATTTGGGACATCTTTCTTTTTTCCCCTCATTTTGGCTGCCTCTGTCTGTTTCTGTGTATTAGCTAGAGCTGCTATGTCTTTTGGTCTTGGTAGACTAGCCTTATGTAGTAGGAGTCCTGTAGAGCCTCACTGGTCACCTAAGCTGGGTGTTCTAGGTGTGCCTCCCCCTCATGTGGACTGTGTGCACCCTCCTGTTATAGTTGAGCCTTAATTGCTATTGGCATATCAATAAGAGGGATTTAGCCCCAGGCTGATCACTTCAAGGACTGGCCTTCACCACCATGAAGTGGCCACCCCACGGTGCGGGGGCAACACCACGGACCAGGATTCACTTCATCGGGACTCTGGTGCCTGAGCCTAATTGTACCTCAGCCACAATTTCCACTGGTTTTCACAGTCAGAAGTCATAGGGACTTCTCTTCCCGCACTGTAACCTTGGGCTGGAGAGCCTGGTGTGGGGCTGGGACTCCTTGCTCCTCAGTGGGGACCTCAGCAGACAAGGTTTCCCTTCTAATTTTTATCCACCACATGTGGGTGCGGGATCAGCTCATTCAGTGTCTCCACCCCTCCTAACAGTCTTGATGTGACTTCCTTTATATATCCTTAGTTGTAGAACTTCTATTCAGCTAGATTTCAGGTAGTTCTGAATGATGGTGGTTCTGTAGTTTAGTTATAATTTTGATGTGGTTGTGGGTGGATTCAAGTACTGCATACATTTCCCTATTCCATCATCTTGACTGGAAGCCCCAAGATAAAGAATCTTAAAAAGTTCTGCTTTGGCCCAGTAATTCTACTTCTAGGAAATGAACTTAAGGGAATGTGGTAGAAGCTTGCTTAACAAGCTCCAGATTAACTGATGCTCTTCATTTGTTGGTAAATATCCTAAGTGACACTGTTGGTTTTCTGTTCTGTGGTCCCACACTCTGCTTTAGCCAGTTGACCGGCCTGGTCAGTGCCTCCAGCAACAGACCACTAGGAACACAGCTGTAGTTGAACAAGCTGAGCTCATCATGCATTGTAGGAAGGGAGCGTGCACACGCTGGGGGTGTCTCAGTAAGAGTATTCATAGGACTTACATGATTTGGGTTTGTATTAGGTAATTTGGGGAAGGGTTTGAGGAAGAGGGGCTTTACTTTGGATTGGATATTATTAGACTGTGGGGCAATTCTTTGCTTATCTTAATAAATCTTATCTGGGAGGGCTGACAAGCGGGAGATGAAAGCTACACCTGCCAGGGAGTAGCAGTCACATGTTAGCCAGAAGAGGGGGATGTTTGGTATTCTGTAGGTTGCACAGTGACCTTGTTTTTGTCCATATTCAGACAAAATTTTGAAGTGTTTCTTGTTTTGTCTCACTTTCTCATGGTCTCAGAGTGACCTTGTCTGATGTTGATATTTTGTGAGATTGTTTATGTCCAGCAGGAGAATAACATGGCCTTGTTGTGTGCCCCAAGCCAGCTTCAGACATCACTGAGGCCTAGCTGTGTCAAGCAGTTTCCAGATATTCAGGGCTGGTTTTTCTTTCTCAGATTGTTGATAAGAATCAGTTGAAACCTGTTTATATCTATTGTACTTTATGTAATTATATAATTTTATTAGATAGCATGTAAAACATTGAATCGAACCCAGGACCCTTTTTATTAGTATAAAAAATGAATTCTATGAAAACTAAGTTGAACATGTTTGGAAAGACTTTTGGTAAGGTGAATTGCTAACAGCATTTTTTAAAAATGGCTATTGAATTAGGGGTAGGTAAAAAGCGAAATAGAGGCCATTGAGAATATGTTTTTTATCAGAAGGATTCTGCATACTGATTGCTGATGTGTCTTCTGGTTCTTATTCCACTTCAAAGAAACCCACATTGTAAATTACAAATGGAATACCATGTGTAATTTATCTAGTAAAGAGGATGTGGAACTCTTATCATTGGAGCCACACTCAGAGACAAGGCCTTGGCCTTCTAACACAAGGTTAGTGCATTAATGTACTTTAATATGTTTTAAGTTAAAAAATGTTTGAGGTATGTGTATGTTCTTTTTTTATGACTCCTTATTTAAAGCAACGTCTTAAATCAACCTACCCTTTTGACTTCTGGTCAAGTTATAAGTCTTTAGATAGATACCTGACATCATCCATGAGAGTATAAAAGCTCACTGTCACTTTAAAAGCATCAAGTGGAACATATAAAAGCAGACCAGGCAGTACCCAAAGAATGTCAAGACACAGGCTTTAATACTGACTCAGGTTAGTGAGTTTGCATTTTCTTTCCTAGAAGCCATGGAGTAAGAGTGCTGTGTCTCCTATGTAGGGAACACTTTGCAGAAGAAATAGGATCCAGGACTATCAGCAGACTTTTTGAGCATCACACCTTACCTTCTCACTAAAGTGAGATTGTGAATCGAGTGGGTCCAACCTTCTCTGCCGGCTAGTGTTTCTTTCTTCTGATGACTTTTTCTGCAACTAAATGGAAACAGAAGTGTTTGTGGCATAATACACTAATAATTTATTTAATTAATAATACAGCCCTAGCCGGTTTGGCTTAGTATATAGAGCATCGGCCTGCGGACCAAAGGGTCCTGGGTTCGATTCCAGTCAAGGGTACATGCCTGGTTGTGGGCTTGATCCCCATTAGGGGGTGTGCAGGAGGTGGCCGATCAATGATTCTCTCTCATCATTGATGTTTCTATCTCTCTCTCCCTCTCCCTTCCTCCCTGAAATCAATAAAAATATATTTTAAAAAAATAATAATACAGATGTGAAGATGACATCATAGGTAAATGCTATGCTCGCTTTCTCATTCAACCACATCAAAATTACAACAAAACTACAGAGCAACCATCATTGAGAACCACCTGAAACCTGGCTGAATAGAAATCTTACAGCTGAGAATATAAAGAATGAAGCCACGTTGAGACTAGGAGAGGTGGAGACACTGAACAAGCTTGGCCCACACCCACATGTGGCGGTTAAAAATCAGGAGGGAACTCTCAGCTGGGGAGGTTGTCCCCTCTGAGGAGCAAGGAGTCTCCGCCCTGGGTTTCAGTGCTGGGGAGAGAAGTCCCAGTGACTTCCGGCTGTGAAAACTAGCGAGGATTGTGACTGAGGGAGACAAAAAGCTGCTGGAGACCAGTGCACAGGCTTACTTGGGCTCACTTGCTCTGAGCTCCAGAATTGAGGCAGCAATGCAAAAGGTGCCAGGGACATACAGGGAGGAACTGAATCGTCTGGCCTTGAGGCAAGGGCTAGAGCTGGGGGGCAGCTTTCTGCTAGACAGAAGTACTGGCAGAAGTCATTATTCCTTTGCAGAGTCCCCCTGCAGGCACAGTGGGGCACTATATCTTGAGTCTCAAAATACCTAATACTGTTTGCCCTGCCCTGGTGATTCTCTGAGACCCCACCCCACTCAACATTCAGGCCCACCCAAGCTGGTTCCAGTAGTTTTTCCATACTAGCAGGCTTTCCCAAAACCTGTCAAAGGTTCACAAACCCCATACAGCAGTATCTGGCCTCTGTGTGCCCCGTATTCCTTGCTAAGCAGACCCAAGTCTGGCACTAGTGCAGCTGGCCTTCGTTCACAGCTTAGCCTCTCCCAGGCACCTCCAAGCCCAGCACAAGTAGCAGCCATCTGCAGATAACTCTGGAGCGCATACAAGTGCCCCAGGGCATAGGCAGTGGCTGACCTTGACCTGTACCTCCCAAGAGGTCCCAGAATCAGCACACCCAGTGGCCAGCTTTATACCACACCAGAGCACAACCCAACCATCTCCACAATGACATAGCAAAGGGCTGACTCAGCAAGCATCAGAGCCCTGCTAAAGCGAATGCTGCTCTGTGGGGTTAGCCCCTGCACAGCAGCTCCTCTGCTATAGTCAGGGTCAGTCCTCACAGCCAGTCAGCCTGAGGGTCAATCCTTCCTTGATGGGCCAACAGTGATCAAGGCTCAACTACAATAGGAGGGCACACAAGGATATACCTGGAGTACCCAGCTCAGGTGACTTAAGGAGACTGCACCACTGGACCCCATGTGGCACCTGCTACTAAGACCAGGAGATATAGCAGCTCACCCAAAAGGGAAACAAATACAGGGAGGCTGTCAAATGAAGAGACAAAGAAACATGTTTCAAGTGAAAAAACAGGACAAACCTCCAGAAAAAGAACTGAATGAGAGAGACAAGCAATTCACCAGATGTGCAATTCAAAATACTGATTATAAGGATGCTCATTGAACTCAGTGAGAACTTTAACAAAGAGACAGGAAACATAAAAGAGGAGATAGCACCCTGGCCTGTGTGGCTCAGTTTTTTGGGACGTCATCCTGTCCACTGAAAGGTTGCTGGTTCGATTCCTGGTCAGGGCACATGCCCAGTTGTGGGCTCAATCCCCAGTAGGGGGTGTGCAGGAGGCAGCCAATCAACGATGTTTCTCTCTATCCCTCTCTTTTCCTCTCTTTCTAAAAAGCATTAAAAATATTTTTTAAAGAAAAGGTCCATTTATATGTTGCCTACAAGAGACTTATTTCAGGCCAAAAGACATACTTATACTGGAAGTAAAGGGATGGAAAAACATATTTTATGAAAATGAAAACAAAACAAAAAATGTGGGGTAACAATGCTTATACCAGATAAAATAGACTTTAAAACAAACAAAGGCTATATATCAAGAGACAAAGAATAACCCAGCAATTAATTCCACTTCTGGGTATTTCCCAAAACACCAATTTGAAAAGACATATGCATCCCTATGTCCCTTGCAACCTCACTTAAATATCCAAGATATGGAAGCAAACTAAATATCCATCGATAGATGAATGGATAAAGAGATGGTACATATATGTAATGGAATTTTACTCAGCCATAAAAAAAGAATGAAATCTTTCCATCTGTAACATGGATGGACCTAGAAAGTATTATGTTAAAAGAGAAAGACAAATGCCATATGATTTCACACATATAAGTGGAACTTTAAAAACAAAATGAGTGAACAAACAAGAGAGAAACAAACTCTTGGATACAGAGAACATTTTGATGGTTGCCAGATGGAAGACAGGTTTGGGGAGATGGGTGAAAAGGGGGCAAGGTTAGAGTTAGGATTAGGGTTGCCAACTATAAAAACAGTTTCAGGGATGTAAAGTATAGCATAAGGAATATAGTTAATAATAAAATAACTATGGTGTCTGATAGGTATGAGACTTATCGGGGGTCACTTTTTAAGTTTATATAAATGTTTAATCAGCCCGGTTGGCGTAGCTCAATGGTTGAGCATCAACCTATGAACCAGGAGGTCACAGTTCAATTCTCTGTCAGGGCCCATGTTGGGGTTGTGGGGCTTGATCCCCAATGGGGGACATGCAGGAGGCAGCCAATCAGTGATTCTCATCATTGATGTTTCTATCTCTCTTGCCCTCTCTCTTCCTCTTTGAAATCAATTAAAAATATATTTTAAATGTCTAATCTCTAAGTTGTACACATGAGACTAGTCTATGTCAACTATAACTGAAAAATTAAAACATTATTTTAAAAATTAATTAACCTACTCATCATAGTCCTGATTGTGTCAGGTAAGAATGTTTACCAATGCAAAAAAAGTCATGTGAAGATTTAGGTCAAAAATGGTTCACTAAAACTTTATAATAGTAAAAAATAAATAAATACAAACAACCTATATGTTTATTAGTGGGAGTAATGAAATTATGGTATACCCAAAAGGTAAATAGTATATAGTTATTAAAAATCATGTTTTCATGAACTAACAATCAAAATAGAGACATACTCATAGATAAAGAACAGGCTGACAGCTCTGGGCGGTAGGGTGTGGGGAGGCAGGGGACATGGAGGGATTGAGCAACAAAGGAGAAAATAAAAGAGAAAGAATTCATGGACATGGGTAACAGTGTGGTGACTGGGGAGGGTGGAGGTGGAAGAGAATATAGGAGGATAAATGGTGATGGAAAAAAAATAAAATTAAAAAAAAATAAAGAAAAGTCGTTTTTTTTTATGTTATCATTTTTGTTTGTTTTTTTGTTAATCCTCAACTGAGAATATTTTTCCATTGTTGTTTTTTAGAGAAAGTTGAAGGGAGGGGGAGAGAGAAAAAAATTGATGTGAGAGAGACACATCAATTGGTTGCCTCATACACACACACTGACTGGGGCCGGGGATCTAACCTGCAACCCAGGTATATGCCCTTGACTGGGAATTGAACCTGAGTCCCTTTGGCGTGCTGGCCACGTTGTAACCACTGTGTAACACCAGCTCATATAATATGAAATAAAAGGAGCAAACTACAAAACCAAATAAACTATGACCAGGATTTTAAGAATGTAAAAATGTATTGCCTGGCCAGTGTGGTTCTGTGTGGTTGAGCATATACCCATGAACCAGGAGGTCAGGTTCAATTCCTAGTCAGGGCACATGCCTGGGTTATGGGCTTGATCCCCAGTGTGGGGCATGCAGGAGGCAGTCAATCAATGATTCTCTCTCATCATTGATGTTTCTATCCCCCTCTCCCTTTCTCAAATCAATAAAGACATTTAAAAAAATATTTACTATGCAAAGTCTACATATACAGGGTGGGCAAAAGTGGGTTTATAATTGTTTGTATGGAAATAATGCAATAAGTAATAATAATATAAGAATAGGCTTTGTTCTGCATGCTCAAAACTGCAAACCCGCTCTTGCCCCACCCTGTATAATTTGAAGGAAATAAACCAAGAAATTGACAGTTTACCCTAGATGCTGAGATTTCAGAGGTTTTTTATTGTATTCTTTATGTTTTTTAATACTTTCCATGAGTTCTATAATGAGTATGTGTGTGTTTTTTATATCAGGGAAAAGCTTCTTATGAAAAGAGTCCCAGTGTTGGCCATTTTAGAAACATACCTCTGTCCATATCCTTCTGGCTCTTTCCTCCGTGTTTCATTCAGTACAAGAAGTTGTAATGTTCTCAGATGAGAAGGAAAGTAAAGGCACAGGCATGACTTACTTAGCTTGGGGCCCCTGTGGGTTAAATTGACAGGTTGTTTCCAGCCTTAAGGCCTAACATTCATACCATCTATGAGTTAAGCTTTTGCGGATACACCAACCCTCACCCCAAGGCAAATGCCCCTTGTTTATACACTGTTTCAGTGTTTACCACACTTTGTTTTTAAAATGAGATGAAAAAAAAACAGTACAATTATCTTTCTCTTCCACTGGCCACACGACACTGCATGTTCTTTAGAAGGAAGAAGGGAATGGCCACCTTTGTATTAGTGCCTAGAGAGACCTTTGCTCCTCAGTAATTAGCTAAATGTCTTGAAATAATGTACAGTAGAACCCCCACAATATAAAGGTTTTCTGAAACCTTGTAAGGTATTTGTCTTCAAATACCAATTCATAGTTTTAAAAAAGTGTTCTCAATGGCCCACACTAAGAAATAATAGTCTTTGAAAAGCGTCAGTGACAGGAAAGCAGCCTGTTACAGCAGCCTTTACATTGCTTTTGATGGTTTGGGCTGTTTTCACAGTAGGACCATGTGTGCACGTATAAATTGATGTAGCCATTTTAGAAGGGCAGTTGAGCAATATCTGTCAAATTGAAAATACACATAACCTTTGTACTTCCGGGCATTTACTCTCCAAATAAACTTGCACAAAGTAGGCAAACACATATGGACAAATGTCCTTATCAGAGTACTGCTGGTCCTGTGTTTCCCAATAGGAGAGTGACTGGAGTACTGCAGTCACTGAGAACAAGGTTGGTCTGTTTGTATTCACGACAGTGGTAATGACGTTACCCTTTATTAAGTACATATTATATGCACTTTGCCATGCATTTGACATATTTGATAATTTTTGTAATAGCTTTATGGCAGGTATACTATTATTATGGCAGGTATTAGCATCTATTATTATTTTGCAGATGAGGAAAACGAGGCACAGAAATTAAATAACTTGCACAAGTAAGGGGCAGACTTGGTATTGAGATCCAAGCAGTCTGAGGCTCAAGCAGGTTGTACTTGGACCTCTGAAATACATACCTCCTTTCTGTTGAAAGAGAAAGATCAAGATACAATGGTCCTTGCCTTACCCAGGTTTGCTTTACACTTTCTTCAGTGTAGGGAAGCATTACACAGTCAGCAGAAACGGGCTGGTCTAGGCTGTGATATTTTGTAGTTTAGGTGCATTACATGCATTTCGACATATTTTCAGCTTTGAATGGGTTTATCCATATGTAACCCCATCGTAAGTCGAGGAGCATCTATTATATATTAAATTTAAAAAGCAGTTCAAAACTGAAAGTATAGTACTCTGTCATTTGTGTTTTTAATTTTCAAAAAAGCAACAGCACACAGTGGAGGATACAAAATAAACATAACAATGCTTCTTACAAGATGGAAGTGGATGACCTCTATTTCTTACGTGTGTTTTAGTAATAGGCATATATTATATAAATTTTTAACTAAAATAAGTGTATCTGATATTTTGAAAAGTTACAATGCATACTGAAAACTAAGCTGAAGCCATGAGTCTCGAATGCTTTATCCCTTCCTTTTTACATACCTTAGTATAGGGTTTCCCTTATTCTAATACCCTATCACCGCTCTCAGTTCAAGATATCAGCTCTCTTCAGAATTCACTTCCTCTGGGGTTCATTGTTTACCTGACCCCACTTCAAATATTTAAGTTTTTTATTGACATAGCACCTTAATTTTGTATTTTATTCCTTTAAATTACCTACATTTTTCTATTGTTTCCTAAAGGATTTGAGATTGCTTATTTTAAGATATGATTCTATAACCTAGTATAGTTCTATAGTTGAGCAGTAAGATTATCTTTTAGTTTCCTAGAATTAGGCAAAAAAAAAATCTGAATTTTGTAATTGTGATTTGACAAAAGGACACATACCATCTTGTTTTTCTTAAAAAACAAAACAAAAAACAACAAAACCCCACAGTTTTTTCCCCTCATACTAAATTTGAAGAAAATGTCTGTTCCATAGGCTCTTTTATGCAATTTATTCTTTTCTGGTTGTTTTTTATATTTTATTGATTTTTTACAGAGAGGAAGGGAGAGGGATAGAGAGTTAAAAGCATCGATGAGAGAGAAACATCGATCAGCTGCCTCCTGCACACCCCCTACTGGGGATGTGCCTACAACCAAGGTACATGCCCTTTACCGGAATCAAACTTGGGACCCTTCAGTCCCCAGGCCGACGCTCTATCCAGTGAGCCAAACCGGCTAGGGCTTTTTCTGGTTGTTTTTGTGTGTTGTTTTTCTCTACCCGACTAAATTATAAGCTTCCTTAGGACAAATTCAATTTTCTTTCTTTTTTAAAATGTCATTGGTTGATTTTGAGAGAAATATCATTTTATTCCACTTATTTATGCATTCATTGGTTGTGTCTTATATGTGCCCTATCTGGGAATGGAACCTGCAGTCTTGGTATATCAGGACAATACTCTTAATCAACTGAGATAGCCGACCAAGGCAAATTCAATTTTCTGTACTATTTCTGTTTCATTTCTACCTAGAAAATATTCACTTATTATTATGGTTGAAATTATAAATTAAGCAACAACTGCGACCTTGACACAGTTCAAAGAATATGTTACTGCTACTTTTCAAAGACTTAATCTTTGAGCAGTTGGGAAATTGATACTTTTGTCCTCCTCATGAGGGTATCTTCTGGTAACCTTAAAAATAAAAATCACACCCGGCCGGCCTGGCTCAGTGGTTGAGCGTCACCCCATGAACCAGGAGATCACAGTTCAATTCCTGGTCAGGGCACATGCCCTGGGTTTTGGGCTCCATCCCCAGTGTGGGACGTGCTGGAGGCAGCCAATCAATGATTCTCGCATCATGGATATTCTCCCCGCCCTCTTTCCCTCTCTCCCCCTCCCCCCTCTTCCACCCCATACTTCCTACAGAGTGTTGGTGACCTGAAGAGTTTGAAGTTCCGCCTCAGAACCTGTGAGAGAAAACAATTACGCAAAATCTCATTAATATGTGGAAGCTTTTGGACAACGTGTAGTGTGGAATAAGAACAACCAGAAACTCCCTACCTCATGGTAACTGTCATAACTTAATGAAAAATGGAGTCATTGGTGATGTGGCAAGGAAGAACCAGAGAAAATGTATGCCCAAAATGGCAGATGGAGGGGACGGGTCCGCCTCTTGGCCCC
>NW_005871395.1:311477-380548 GCF_000147115.1 Myotis lucifugus | reverse complement strand
CCCCCCCCCCCCCCCGTCTCCCTCTCCCTCTCCCTCTCCCTCTCCCTCTCCGAAGTCAATAAAACTAAAATTTTTTAAAAATAAATTTATTTCTCAGTGTGTAGCTTTTACTGAGTTCTTTTGTAACCCTTCCTACCTGAGTATGTAGTGTAAAGAATTGGAAATTTGTTTCAACTTTTGTGTTAATGACAGTTACTTTTTTAAAATATGTAAAAAAATATATAGCTTTTGTTAAAAAGGAGAGACAACTGGTCCAAAATGGAGTCACTTGTGCTAAGCCTCACATCAGCAAACCAACTTAATACCTCACGTAACTGCAGTTTCAGACCCTCACTTTTTTCTTTCTCTTAGGCCAAGTTATCAGGGCATGGGACATTGGAGTGGCTACCATGAAGAAAGGAGAGGTGTGTCATTTACTGTGCAAACCAGAATATGCATATGGCTCCGCTGGCAGTGTCCCCAAAATTCCCTCGAATGCAACTCTCTTTTTTGAGGCAAGTATGTGTGTGATGCTGCCTTGTTAGCATCTGCTCTGCTGTAGTGCTGGTTCTAAAGCAGCAGGCAGTAGAACGAGGAGCTGAGCTTGCGATTGAGAATGAGATCCAATTTATTTCTTCTGCAGCTTGACTTTTTGAATTGTTTCCCACAAATCCAAGGGGTGTGTGCCAGTGCTTTCTTAGAAATGTGTCTCTGGCACAAAAAGATCATATCCAAATAAACAAGCGATCAGGCTTAGCAATAAAGGTTCTGGTCAGTAGTGTGAGTATGACATACTAAAATTGACCAGAAGATAGGATGGAAATGTGGGAAATAAATGTTGACATATGCGTAAATCAAGTTTTTGGTTTTTGTATTTATTTAGTTTAATCCTTACCCGAAGATAAGGATTTCACTCTCTCTAAAAATCAATTTTTTTCCATTGATTTTTAGAGAGAGAGAAAAGGAGGGATGGAAGTGGGGGGGAGAAAGAGAGACACATCGATGTCAGAAATACACATCGATTAGTTGCCACCGCACATGTGCCCTGACCAGGACCGGGGATCAAACCTGCAACCCAGGTATGTGCCCTTGACTAGGAATCAAACTTGTGACACTTCAAGGCGCAGGCTGATGCTCTAACCAATGAGCACACCAGCAAGGGCCTAAATCAAATTCTAAGGCATTTTCATAACATCTCATTAGACACAGTAGGGGTGATAACATGTTATTGATTGTGTGTTGAGTTACACGCATTTGACCAAACTTGCATTTGACCAAACTTGATTTTAAAATTGAGGGGGGAAATAAATGTCTGAAACAGTGTAACTAGGTAAAATACAGGCCTGGTTTCATAGGATTCATTCTTACATTTTAGGAAGAGGATTCCATGAATCTGGGATGGAAAAGTGGTGGTGTCTCAAGTCAGACAAAATGGTTTTCGGCCAGCACTTTGTAGTTCTGGCTTTTTGCCCATCAGGCATTTTTCCTAGTATTTCCTGTCTGTCTTTACTCTGCTCCCCACAGGATGTGGTCCCAGACATTATCATTACATGAAGGTTCTTTCCAGGTATTGAAAAGTGCAATGTTCTTGTTTTCCCACTCTTCCAATAACTAAGATGCATAGATAAATATAAACAGTTTTATTTTTGTAAAATGAAAGAATTGGTTGCCCTTCCCTTTAAGTATATTAAATTAGCTTTGTTTGATCTTTTCTCAGCCAAATTTCTTTCTTCTTTCTAGATTGAGCTCCTTGATTTCAAAGGAGAGGATTTATTTGAAGATGGAGGCATTATCCGAAGAATCAAACAGAAAGGAGAAGGCTATTCAAACCCAAACGAGGGAGCCACAGTAGAAAGTAAGCAGATGTGAGAGCAAAATAGTCCTTAACAGTTGAGTTCCATTTATGTGGGTGAAATGGAGATATCTTTTTAAAACTTTGTTTATAGAAATAAATATAGTGAATATATATCAACAATAGTTTAAATTTGACATTTGTTGAATAATGCTTCCATTTAGTAAATATTTACTTAACATGTATGTACCAGGTACTATTCCAGACTCACAAAATGAACAAAAGAATATCCCACCCATCAGGGAATTCTTACTCTGTGGACTCCTTGGTGTGCTAACAACTGTATTAGTTGCCATATATGTTTATTTACATGTTCCTCACAATAACCTTGTACGGTAAGATTTATTATCCTAAGAAAAGTAAGAAGTTTTCTAAATTGCCGGTACGGAGTTATTAAACAGAGCAATAGATTGTAATGCCCTTCAGGCCTTTCCAACCCATGTCCTTGGCTGTCATCAAGATAAACAGTTCATCATTTAAGTTTGATCAGAATTGGATGAGAGTGTTCATTCTGTTCTACATCAGGAGACCTGGGTTCAAGGTCTGCTTTGCCATTTATTGAGTGACCTGAGACTATTCTATTTTTCATTTGCCAAGTTGAGAGTGAGGATACTACTGAGGTCTTGGATGACTGGTCATTCTTCCTCCCAGAGCACATTGTGTACACCACTGAGTACTGCTCATCAGTTAACATTGCAACCAGCATTTGCCCATTTCCTCAGTACACAGTGAGTGCTTGACTAGAAGCTTCTTCATCCTGTTTCCAGCATCACCGACAGAGCCTTACTCAGAAAATGCATTTTGCATGTATAAATGTTGGAAAGATGCCATTTATTGAGCTGAACTACTTCAAAAAGAAGTGTGAGAAAACAGGACTACTTCCATTCAGAAAAAAAAAATCAAATCACTAAACAAGGATGGCAACATAAACTATTATAAAAGTTCCATTTGAAAATAAAGCGTTCATTTAAAACTGTAAACTAGAATAGTTTATTTTCAAATATTACTTTGAACCCATATTTCATTTTTATGAGTCTGGCAAATTAGTCCAAATTAGTTGTTCTAAAATTGGAAATACTAAAAATACTATTATTGTACTATTGCAATTGAAGTGTTTAGATAGTTATCATTCACAATAAGATTTAGACTAAATGAAGAAGAGCTCAGATGTATGTTGGAGAAATCCCTAGACCAGGAGTCAGGAGATAGGATTCTGGCTTCAGCTGGCTCTCTCTGGATCTTGCCTCTCTGAGCTTCAGCTTCCTTCCTATACAATGATGCAGGCAGGTAGACCTCTTGGTTCCTATGGTCCCACTAGCCCTAAACATTCTTTGATAAGATTCTAAATGTTTATAAAAGTTATAGGAATGGTAGAAAATCATTTTCAGTATATTAACAATCACTATTCCAGTGTGTTTTTCTTACCTCAATTAAGATGACAATCTTGTAATTTTTATTCAATGCTGTCCTTTTTCCATTTTAAAATAGTCACTGTGTTCTAACGTATTCTAATTGACATTGTTATGATGACTGTTAGTCATGGCACTTTAGTTTAATTGCCAGTAGTGACTACATTGTTACTTTTAAGCTTTGCTTTCACAGAAAATCCAGTCTGACTGACCTCAGGCTCTAAATCAGTGGTTCCCAAACTTATTTGGCCTACCGCCCCCTTTCCAGAAAAAATATTACTCAGCCCCTGGAAATTAATTTTTTTTTAATTTTAATAGCAGTTACTCATCGCCCCCCAATGCACCTGTGGCCATCACCGCCCCCCTGGATCGCTGCAGCTCCCACCGGGGGGCGGTAGCGCCCACTTTGGGAATCACTGCTCTAAATAGCCACCAGCTCTTCTCCCAACTCCTGGTCTCTCCCATCTTCTGCTTTGTTAAATTCAGTGCTTGTGGCTGGTACATGGAGGTGCTGGCTGGATGTGGCTCTCTTGCCTGGTGCCTCACAGTGCTTTCAACCACATTCACATGCAAAGAATGCAGACAATGGGCAGTAATTTTCAAATGTGAAAATTTCAAGAGTGGTTTTCGGGATTCAGATTGTTGGAGTACCCTTTCCTCTCACCTCCTTTTCCTCTCCAAATCCCACTGAAGTGAGAGAGGAGGAATTATTGCAAAAAAAGAGGAAGAAATCCACATTAGTTAGTGCTGGAATCCAGGAAGAATACAAGAAGTGAATCAGAAATTAGGAAAATTCTGGAATATGTAAACTAGATGAAACTGGACTGATGGAAACTAGGGTTGGGAAACTCAACCCAAAACAGGTGTAGAGAAGACCTCTGTAGAGGTACATGCCGTTCTTCTCAACAAGCTTGGGCAGAACTCCAAGCCCACAGGCAGCTGGTGTGAGGGAGCCGAAGCAGGCTATGGGGCAATCCTCAGGGTTGTTATAAAACAATATGGAACAGCTGGGCCAGTAAACCTCTAACGGAGTAGTTCTTTGGCTGAATTTAGAATTACCTGGGGAGCTTTTAAAATTCTGATGCCCAAGCTTCAGCCCAAACCAGTTAAACAAAAGATTCAAACCCCAAAGGATGGAACTCCTCAGGCACAAGTGTGTGTGTGTGTGTTGTTTGGGGGTGGTTGTTTTTTTGTTTGTTCGTTTGTTTGTTTTTAACTCCCCTGGTGATTTTAGTTTGCAGCCAAGGATTGAGAATTCCTACTTAGGGTCTGACTGGCTTTTGCTCCCAGGCTGAAGCCAGTAAGGCCAGATTAAAATAAAATTAATGCTAGATACTAGTAAGAATAGCATGTAGAACTTACACATCCACCCAATAGGGAGTAGGGAAGTAGAGGATCAAGAAAAATTGTATAAATCTAGCAAAAGTAATAAAAGAAAAATAACAAAATTTATATAGAAAACCTAAAATAAGATGGTAGGAATAAAACAAATCATCAGTGATTACAAAAAATAGGGATAGGATTCTCACAAGGTTAAAATGAGAACAAAATCTAGCTCTGTAGTCTTTGTAAATAAAACACCAAAAACAAAATAGCACCAAAAATTGAAAATAGAGGAATGGTTTTATGTGCCTATCTTGAGACCTGATAAGAGCTATGAGTTCTTTTTTAGTTTTGTTTTTTACTTACTTTTCAAGTATCAATGTCCTGCCAAATTTTGTCCAGTAGGAGAGAGAAAATTCTTGAAACCATTTTCTTTTATGTTTTCACAAAATAATGTACTATGACACTTGGTCTAAAATGGACAGTATTTATTCTTTCAAATATTTTGGATTTATATAGCTCCTTCTAAAAAAAGGTATCTTTAAGTCTTAAGGTAGAGTAAAATCTTAGTAGAAAATAGTCTTTTTTTGTTACTAAAAAATCCAGCCAATGGATCATTTACTTTAGAATAATATTAAAAGACAAAAGCTCCATATAAGTAAAGAATTTAAATAGCTCTTGGAATTTATTAAAAATAGGAGTACTGACTAATATATCAAAAAGGAAAATTCCTATAAATGAGTGAAAAGTACTACCATTTTCCCTACTGTTCCGTTTTCAGATTAATCATTAAAAAAATATTTTCTTTGTGGCCCTGAACTGTGTATTGGGCACGGTGAGGTACAAAAGAAGCATAAGACATTGCCTTTGCCTACTTTTAAGTTTTATTCACAATTTAACAGCTTTCTCTGTGGAGCCATTAACTCAGTGGTTCTCAACCTGTGGGTCGCGACCCTTTCATAGGGGTCGCCTAAGACCATCGGAAAACACATATGTAATTACATATTGTTTTTGTGATTAATCACTGTGCTTTAATTATGTTCAATTTGTAACAATGAAATTGGGGGTCACCACAATATGAGGAACTGTATTAAAGGGTCGCGGTATTAGGAAGGTTGAGAACCACTGCATTAACTGGTTTCCTTTACCAACTTCTAAAGTATGTTTTATCTGGTATAATTTGCCACTAATTGCAGCTAACATTAATTGAGCTTATCTTTGTGTATTCATATGTAACAGTGTTTTCACACAGTAGACACCCCAACATATGAATGAATGCCAGGTATGGGGCTAGAAGCTTTATTCAGTATTTAATTGAATCCTCGCAACAATTATGAGTTAGCTAATATCCTTTCCCCCATGCTATGCATGAAGAAACTGAGTCAGACAATTTAAATGAACTTGCCCAAAGCCACAGTTGTTAAATGGCAAACTGGGACTGGAACCCAGGTCTGATTAAAGTGCTAACCTGTGTAGAGTGGTGAGGATTTGTGTTGGTGTAGAATGTATTGCTATGAGTATGCTTCCTGTTTAGACTAAGATATATGTCATCTGTATAAATGTTATTCTATTCAAGTAGCCAGCTTCCAAGCCTGCTGTCAGTTAGGACCTGTCCCTCAGTTTCATAAGCAAACTTGCAGAGGCATTTGTTCATCTCGAATAGTACGAAATGGTGCAGAGGAAGAAAGGAGGCAGTTTGCCCCCAAATTGACCACCATGCCTGGTGGGAACAGTTTCTCTTCTAATCAGTGATTAAATATGCTCTCCTAACTCTAGAAATCCATCTCTGCTTCCTCATTTGCCTTTTCACAGGGTTGTTAAGGTCCCCTTGTCTCTTGGATGCTCTTGCTCTATTAGGCAGGAGACACAGGCAGAGAGAAGCTCATTTGGCATGAATTAGGCAGCAGAGAAAAAAACGTTGGCAAGTGGGAGTAACCTGCCACAACCTGGTTTTCTCTGGCCAAATGACCCATCTTGTCTAGTGGTAATGCTATTACAACATTCCCATTTAGATCCCCATGACCCAGTAATTGTTTTGGGAATGAGTGCAAAGCTATCAGACACCAACAACTATAATTAGAAAAGGGAAAACAGACACTCACCAGAGCTGCGTCTTTAGGCTGGAGCGTTTACAGCACTTTATTTTTGGGTTGTGGAGCCTTTCTCACTTTTGCTTCCTAAAATACAAATTATACAGTTTTTGCATTCCAGTTTTTGTTACTACAGTACACACACACACACACACACACACACACACACACACACACGGTTTAATCAGAGTACAAATTGCTGTCAGCACATTGAGTTCATGTGCCAGCCACATTCAGAACAGGGTGTTCTGTGCTCTTCAAAACAAAATTGCTCCAGGGCAGTCAGAGAACAATAAGTCAGAGCTCCAGCTTAAGTGATGTTTTGCAGCAGACGGGGCTCACTTGATGTGGTTACAGCTCGGATTGCATAGCTAAACTGGAGTAATTTGGTTTGGTTTGACTTTGGGGGGATTGGAGGACCTTCCCCCCTCCCCCACCCTCCTTTAAGTTGCATAGACTTTAAGACAAAAGAAAATGTTGTCCCTTTTTAACTTGTGTATTTCTTCCCTACCAAAAAAATCCTAAGTAGAAGCATCCTGTATGTACTTTTCTTCTCTTTGGGCACGTCATAGATCGTTTACTTCCCATAAATTATACTGGTTGGAATTAGCAACAGACCTCCTGAGCCCTAGGGGCTGCGCTCCCAGTGAGTCATGGTGGTTATTATTAAATATTTATTAAGTGAGTATTTGCATTAAGAAATGCAAGGTCAGAAGCAACCGCAGGTCCTCCACAGCCAGAGCTGCCAGAGTAGTCCTTAGTAGCAATTGTTGAGACAATTTAAAAAATAGTTACTGGCTCTGTAGGAGATAGGCATGTCTGCCTCTGTCACCACAAAAGGGGCCCCTACTATAGCCATAGGCACACATTTGTGTGGCTGCTGTGGCTCGGAGGTGGTGTGTGAGTCCGTGTCACACCAGTGTTCCAAGTTTAGAAGCCAGTTAAGGAGCCATAGCCTTTGCTACTTGTAGATGTAAAGAATCAATGGGCTATATACTCTCTGAGGCTATAATACCTCCTCTTATCTAACATCCCAGATAGCATCAGTATTAAAGATGGTGGTTTTATATATACATACAAACTGGGGGACAAGGGGGCACACACAGATAGTTTATCAGTTTTAGATTTTATGGTACTATATGTAGTGCTTGCTCAGGTCCAACTTAGAAGAGTGCGATTTACCAGAAACAAACATTGGTTCTATCATTTATTGTCTTAGGCCAGCTGCAATGAATGTGGGTTTTTTTTGTTTTTGCTTTCTTAATTATGCCTTCACTATCATTTGACTTGAACTTGTCTTTTTTTGTTTGTTTGCTTCACTTACCTTTCCCAACATGTTTATTAGTAGCCAATCTTTTTTTCCTAATATCATCAGATATCACATGTAAGGAGAACTTCTGGAGTTATTTGTGAAATTTTTATATCTAATACATGCATCGAGCCCCAAACCAGGCCTGGGACGTGACACACAGGCAGGAGTCCTTGCAGTCTCTGCGTTTCCTGTTTTGAAAACACATTTAAACTTGATCAACCAAAAACCACAATGAATGTACTGATAGTTTCCTCCCCCACAAATGTACTCTCCTTTAGGGAGGAAGATACTTCTAACAATAAACCTCAGACAAAAAGATTTGTCAACTCAGTTGTGAGCTACTAAGGTATCTCAATACTTGAAGAATCCCACAGTACACGGGGGCTGAACCTCACTGCTCACTCAGCAAATCTGTCAGGAAAAGTGTCATCACATTCATCTAAATTCAATTTCTTGGGCAGATTTAAAAATATTTAACGCAAACTTTTCAGAACCCTCAACTTTAGAAACATCAGCATTTACTCTAGTAAAAATATCTATACTTCTAGTATATGTATACATTTGAAAATAATAAAGTTGAATTTATTTTTCAGATATTTTCCAATTCAAAAGAACTTTCAATGTGTTGCAAGTTGATTACGTTTTATCTAGAGCAGCGGTTCTCAACCTGTGGGTCGCGACCCCTTTGGCGGTCGAACGACCCTTTCACGGGTCGCCTAAGACCATCCTGCATATCAGATATTTACATTACGATTCATAACAGTAGCAACATTACAGTTATGAAGTAGCAACGAAAATAATTTTATGGTTGGGTCACAACATGAGGAACTGTATTTAAAGGGCCAGAAGGTTGAGAACCACTGATCTAGAGCGTTCCAAAAGTTTGTGGAATAGCACCATCAGCATTTATGAGTATGGGACAAAGAGCAAAATTCCTATATGCCAGCTGTACCCTGAAAGTCAAACCTTTTCTAGTTGGCCAAGCTTCGACTCCATCCTAAGTCTGCAGTGGGAACAAATCAGGATGCTATTAATCCTAGTGAATTAGAAAGGCATAAATGTCCATGAGACATTGTGGCTCCTCGTGTCAATGGAACTGGTGTCTTCAGGGTTTCTCTCATTTCTCAGGCCCAGGCTAAAAAGTAACTGATCAAATGATTAACTATGGGAATTACCTTTGAAACTGATTTGTGGCCTATATTGAGAGTTATATTATTGGGTCACAGAACCATAGAATTTTAGAGCTTCACAGGACCTGAAATCATGTAGTTCAAAAATAGAGTAAGTTGGAATTAAATTTGTATTTGGAAAATAGTTGTTTCATGGAATGACTATAACAGAATGAGTGATTTTTTTTTAAGTCTCTAAAGCAAGTTATTGATGTACAGTAGAGCAACCAGTAAAAAAAAAAGTAAGCATTTTAGGAAATCGTTACATTTTAATCTGGGCCATTAGATTACAGAAGTAGGAATAAAGAATTTTCTTATGAAAGACAAGATATTATATTGTTGTGCAATAATACAAGCAATTGATTTTTTCTTATTGAGTCAAAGATCTAAATGGTAAGGAATGAATAACCCTTACTATTAAAAAAAAAAAGTAGTTGAAAGTTTGAGAGTATTGCTTATCCTGGGGCGGGGCGGGGGGGGAGTCTAATCGATTAAGAAAAAAATACATGCATTTTTCTTATTTTGTCTTGGAAAAACCATAAAAGCCCCTTGTCTAATATAAAATTACCCTCAAAACGAGCTGAGTGTGTGAGTGGAGTGGGGAATTGGGCCCCAAGAAATTGACCTCTTCAGCTTAACATTTTAGAGGCAATGGTTAAGTAATTTGGTTTGTGATGGTATAGTAGAGTACTTACTGATTGTCACACTTTACATTTATTTCTCCACCAAGGGATATGGCTATGTTAGTTGTTGATGATGTTGCCATTGTGTTTTCCATTTTTATTCAAATACTAGAGGCCTGGTGCACAGATTCGTGCACCGGTGGGGTCCCTTGGCCTGGCCTGCGGACATTCCCCGAAGGGTCCTGGATTGCAAGAGGGCTCAGGCAGGCCAAGGGTCCTCACTGGTGCACAATTGGGGCCAGGGAGGTACCGTGGGAGGTTCGCCGGCTGGGGAGGATCCGCTGGAGGGCTCCAAGGCGTGTCCGGCCTGTCTCACCCAGTCCCCATCGGCCAGACCCCAGTAGCAAGCTAACCTACTGGTCAGAGCGTCTGCACCCTGGTGGTCAGTGTGCATCATAGCTACCAGTCGAATGGTCACTTAGGCTTTTATATATATATAGATATATCTATAATAATAAGAATGTAATATGCAAATCGACTTAATGACCAAACAACAGAACGACTGTCTGGATGACCTTCCGGACAACCACACTATTATATACACTGGCACCAGGCCAGCCAAGGCTGGTGCAGTGCGATTGGTCAGGGTGCCCCACCATCGCCCTGCAAAGGGAGGCCGAGGCCACCCTCTGCGGGGCGATCAATGGGGGGACTCCGCAATTGATTGCCCTAGAGGGAGGCCCAGACCACCAGCCAGTGGGGCGATCAATGGGAGGGGGCTTCGTGATCACCCCAAAGAGGGAGGCCCAGGCCATCTTCTGTGCGGCGATTGAGCGCAGAGCCCTGGCCAGGTGGGCGGGACCTCCCTCTGTTGGATGATCGATCACGGAGCCCCGTGATCAATTGCCCCAAAGAGGGAGGCCTAGGCTACCAGGCTGGCAGCAGGTGGGCGGGGCCTCCCTCTGCAGGGTGATTGATCTGGTGGCCCCATGATAGATCGCCCCACAGAGGGAGGCCCAAGCCAGCCAAAGCGATCACACCCCACAGATGGCAAGCAGTGGCAGCGGCAGAGGTGGGTCCAGCTGCCAGCATCTGGGGGAAGGAGAACCCCAATAGGCCCTGATCGCTGGCCAGGCCTACGGACCCTACCTGAAGGGTCCCAGATTGCGAGAGGGTGCAGGCCAGGCTAAGGGACAACCCCCCCCCCCCTGCACAAATTTTGTGCACCGGACCTCTAGTATATACCAAGTGTACCGGTTAATAATGCAGATTTTTTTCAGTAGATGGAGTATGCATATGTTGGTATATATTCGATTTGATTTGTATGCTGTTTTGTTGTATTGACAGCAAGCTTCAAAACTTCATATGTCAAATTTGCTGAAGGTGTTGACATCATAGATATTTTTACACTTAAAAATGTCGAATTTCGCCCTAACTGGTTTGGCTCAGCTGATAGAGCGTCGGCCTGCGGACTCAAGGGTCCCAGGTTCGATTCCGGTCAAGGACATGTACCTTGGTTGCGGGCACATCCCCAGTGGGGAGTGTGCAGGAGCCAGCTGATTGATGTTTCTCTCTCATCGATGTTTCTAACTCTCTATCCCTCTCCCTTCCTCTCTATAAAAAATCAATAAAATATATTTTTTAAAAAAATTTTTAAAAATGTCAAATTTCATGCCAAAAAAAGAGGATTTGCGGAAAGTTTTAATTCATTACTTTATTTTGAAGAAAAGTGCTACTGAAAGCTACTGTATACTTCGGGAAGCTTATGGTGAACATGCTCCATATCAAGATACTGTAAACGCTGGTTTAAACACTTTAAAAGTGATGATTTCGATGTGAAAGACAAAGAACATCCAGGTCAACCGAAAAAGTTTGAAGACCAACAATTTCAAGCATTATGGGATGAAGATGCATGTCAAACTCAAAAACAACTTGCAGAAAGATTAAACGTTGCTCAGCAAACAATTTCCTTTTGTTTACAAGCAATGGGAAAGATTTTAAATGCAGAAAAATGGGTGCCACATCAACTGAACGAAAGACAAATGGAAAACTGAAAAGTCATCAGTAAAATGTTGCTTCAACAGCATGAAAGAAAGTCATTTTTGCATCAAATTGTGACTGGCGATGAAAAGTGGATTTATTTTGAGAATCCCAAACGCACAAAATCATGGGTTGATCCAGGTCAACCATCAACATCGACTGCAAGGCCAAATCGCATCGGAAAGAAGACAATGCTCTGCGTTTGGTCGAATCAGGAAGGTGTGGTGTATTATGAGCTTCTTAAACCAGGTGAAACCGTTAATACTGATGCTACCAACAACAAATAATCAATTTAAACCACACTTTGATCGTGAAACGACCAGAATGGGCCAGAAGACACGGCAAAGTCATTTTGCTTCATGATGTCGCACCATCACACACTTCAAAACCATTTAAAGACATGTTAAAAGATCTTGCCTGGGAAGTATTAACCCACCTGCCGTATTCACCAGACCTTGCTCCTTCAGATTACCACTTGCTGTGATCGATGGCATATGCACTTTCTGAGCAGCACTTCAAAACATACGAAGAAGTGGAAAATTGGGTCTCTGAATGGTTTGCCTCAAAACAAGAAAAGTTCTATTGGGACGGTATCCACAAATTACCTGAAAGATGGGGGAAATGTATAGCTAGTGATGGACATTACTTTGAATAAAGCACTTTTGATGTTTCTCTTGAAATTATTGTGTTTTCTTTGATTACAAAATCCGCCATTATTAACCAGTACACCTTGGGAAATGGTCATTCAGTTTTTCATCCTAGTATCCAAAGCAAGGTACAGTTCCAAATGTTTAAGCCATTACATATTTGATATTAAATTGGTGTCATTTTGATAATTATTCATTAATATAGTATTTCTTGATCCTCTGAGGAAACCTCTGCCATTTAGTCGGTTTCAATTAAACCTATTTTCCATACTTTTATTATTCACTAAGCTATCATATTGATATAGTTATCAGTAATTCGAAGTTTAAGCTTAAAACAGGAAGAAACATGATTGCTCTTAAATTTCAGAATGAATAGACTAAGCTTCCACAACACATACCATTATATCTCTAGATCAGTGGTTCTCAACCTTTCTAATGCCGCAACCCTTTAATACAGTTCCTCATGATGTGGTGACCCCCAATCATAAAATTATTATTTTTGTTTTTCATAAAATTCTTTTCATTGCTACTTCATAACTGTAATTTTGCTACTGTTATGAATCGTAATGTAAATATCTGATATGCAGGATGTATTTTCATTGTTACAAATTGAACATAATTAAAGCATAGTGATTAATCACAAAACAATATGTAATTATATATGTGTTTTCCGATGGTTTTAGGCGACTCCTGTGAAAGGGTCGTTCGACCCCCAAAGGGGTCTCGACCCACAGGTTGAGAACCTCTGCTCTAGATGAAGTGAGAAGGGGAAACACTCATTTATCACTTCCCTAAGTTCGCCAGTCCTAAGGAACAGCTTGGTTGACTGCCTGTCTCCTCTCCCTCAGTCCACCTGGAAGGCCGCTGTGGCGAAAGGATGTTTGATTGCAGAGATGTGGTTTTCATTGTTGGCGAAGGAGAAGACCACGACATTCCAATCGGAATTGACAAAGCCCTGGAGAAAATGCAGCGGGAAGAACAATGTATTTTATGTCTTGGACCACGGTAAGCAGCATACCAGTTCAGTGCACAGTGACATTGTCTAAAGAACAGGGATATGCTTGCTTGTTCGGTCAACATTTGATATTTTCGGTGAAGTTAATGCTAACAGAAACAATTAAATCAAGTTATAGTTAGTGATGGAGTGAATTACTGGGCCTTATATAACCAAGGTTTATGGACCTGTTTACTTTATTGATGTGTGTTAATAGGACTGGCAGACAAGTTTTGCTTTTTTGTGTATTTGTTTTGCTTGCCATATTGCCAAGACAGGAAGCTATTGGGACTTCTCATGTGATCCTCTTGCCCCCTGTTCCCTTTTCTCCAAATGAGGCAGTAAAACATGGTGGGTTAGAAGTAGAAGCAGCATTTGGATGACTTATTACCACTTGAATTTGTGCCACCTGTTCTTATACAGAGTCCCTGAAAAAAAAACAAGTGCTCTTCCTGGACCTAAAGGCAGCGGAGATGACTCATTTTTGCCTAAATTTTTTCCATCATAAGGAGACCCATTAGCACTTCCAAGCTTAGAACTATCAGACACTAACAGTCTCTCTTGTGAAAACATGTTTGGTATTATTTTTAGATCTAAAATTATACCATGGACCCAACCCTACTATCTTGAGAAATGGGCCCTTGAGAGAAACCAGGGTATTTTGATTCTGTTTGCCTGTAAGTGCATCTGCTTATCTCATGTCTACTCCCTCTCTGGCTCTTTGGGTTTCAGTCAGTAGGATTTTGAGAAATTAAGAATCTTGATGAAATAGACTTACCAGTAGGTAATATTGCGCCTGTTGTACAATCGCTTGCCTTTGTGCAGCCTCAGTAGTAATCAGTGGCATATTTACCTTTGCCCTAACACTTGGGCCATGATCCTATTTCTCAAGTGATGTTTTAACCGTGCCACTACTCACTTGAAAACCCTTCCAAAATGCTCACCACCTTGAACCTTGTTACAGCTTTCACTGGGGGCACCTTTTATTTAATACCTTCTTTTCCTCTGTCATATTCCTTTCTCCACTACTGGATTCCCACTTCAGTGTCTTTTATTTATATTTACGTAATATTTATAGTTCACCCTCAGGTGAACCTATTTCTTTCTTTCTATAATGAATTTTTTAAAATCAAGCAATGCCTGGAAAAGGTTTTCTCCCCCATATCTAAATAATATCTAATGTTTTTTAATCTGGCATTCCAAAATTACAGTAGTTCTAGATTTCTATAAAGAGTGTTATTTATGTCCCATGTATCTTTTCAGATTTCAGTTCCTAGAGGATAAGTTCTTTATACACTGTAAGCATATGATATCATTTGGATCCATTTGTTATATTTTAAACTGGCTGACAAGGCACTTGTAGAGGCAGATGTCTCAAGTTTAATGGCAGAGAGAAACAAAATCTCATAAAGTTGTGGAGAACTAAATAAGATAATGCATGTAAAGAACTTAGCACTAAGTGCCTGACACAGATAAACCCCTCAAAAGGAATATGTTGTTATTTTTCTCTTCAAGATGTCAGTATGTTGAGTTACTTAAAGGCCTGCTGTGCAAAAGGAGACTGTTTACACGTGCACTGCGTGGCATTATCCCCGTATGTAGAAAACCCCACGCACCAGGCCTGTGCACCAGTGCAGTGGCACTTGAGTGTTGTAATGTGGCTGTTGCAAATACGTGCTCTGTGTTACTTCCTGTCACCTATAGTGACTTCTCTAAAGATTTCCAGGGCATACCTTCTCCTCCATTCCGATAGACTATTTGACGGGGTGTTTCCATAAGAAGTTTATAAAACACTTCCAAAGAACCTATTTTCTCTCTTCTCATCAGGACAGTATCTTGTATATTGTTTTAAATACTGTGAATATTCAACTTTTTCATTTTAGAGTAAGGGTGGCTAGTTTTAACTTTTTCATTATGTTTCTGTCCTGCACCAACCCCAAACAAAAACAAGGCAGTCTGGGTCAAAAACTAAACCATTTTCTGGGAACACACAGAGTCTGAATTTAAATCCCGGCTCTACACTCCTCTTTGTGTGACTCTCAAGAAGCACTTCTCTCTGAGCCTCAGTTTCTTTGTCTATAAAAAGGCAGCAATTGGTAAGAACTTATGGCATAAGTGCTTATATGCACATAAAGGCTAATGGTCATTAATAGTCATTATTCGTATCTCAGCTGTCTGTCTGCAGGCAACTATTCAAGAACATTAATGTCATCTACATTGTTTTACTTTATTACTAACTTAATTATATTTTAAAACTATAATTAAAGCCCTGACCGGTTTGGCTCAGCGGATAGAGCATCGGCGTGCGGACTCAAGGATCCCAGGTTCGATTCCGGTCAAGGGCATGTACCTTGGTTGCGGGCACATCCCCAGGAGGGGGCGTGCAGGAGGAGCTGATCGATGTTTCTAACTCTCTATCCCTTTCCCCTCCTCTCTGTAGAAAATCAATAAAATATATTTTTTTAAAAACTATAATTAAAGACTGCAAATTAATCCCTGCTTATTTGTATATTTATGTACTTGTATATGCATGTGGGAGCAAATACATATAAAGGTATATCAATAAGTACTACAAATTGTTACATGAATAATATACAAAAAGAGTAAAATTAGAATTGGGATATTTAAAAATATATATTATGCATGCTCCCCTGGGTACCATTTTATGTGTATCTCAGAGATTCTGACATATACTATTTCCTTTGTTATTCTTTTCTACACATATTATCATATTTATTTGAAGTACCCCTGCATCAACAGTTTTCTTAAGATTAAGATTTTAACATCTCTAGCCAGGAGGACTTTTTCCTTCTGACATTTAAAAAATGTATTTTTATTGAATTGTGATCCAAGAATATTATATTTATTATTTATTTTTATTTATTTGGGATTTATTAAAGTTTGCTTTGTGGCCTTTCCAATTCACCAAATAGAAGTATATTTTTTCCAGTTTTATTGAAAAATAATTGGCATACATTAAGTTTAAGGCAAACAGCATGATGGTTTGAATTACATATATTGTGAAATATGTTCCACTAACATCCATATTCTCATATAGATACAATAAAAGAAAAAGAAGAAAAAAACACATTAATAACGAATTCCTTCTGTTACTGTAGCCCAGCTTGTCTGTTGGTTAAGTCCTAGAATCCCATTTGTGGTGTCTGTCTTCAGGGAGAAGCGTTTCTGTGCCTGGTGTCCTAGCCTGCCAAGCTGGTGTAGTGTCAGGCAGACAGCTTTCTGTGTAACATGGCAGTCAGACTCAATGCTCCTCCCAGGCTCCACATTCATCGCCACAGAATCTCTTCATCTGAACCTAGGAGAGGTTATAGGAATAATGCCCTTCCCCAGTCTTCCTTAATCCCACTGATAAAAACCAGGACAATTTGGTGTCTCCCTTGACCCTACCCCCACTCTGCCCACCATGAGACCTCTATTTGTGAGTTCCACTAAGACAGCTTTTCTCATCCTCGGCACTACTGACATCTTGGGCTGGAAGTTTCTTGGTTGTGGGGGCTGACATGTGCATAGTAGTAGGATGTTCACCAGTTTCCCTGGCCTATACCCACTGGATGCCTATACCCCCTTCCTCTGTGTGATAAACCCATCTTCAGACATTGCCAAATATCCCTGAGGTGGGAGGATTAAATCTACCCCTGTTGAGAGCCAATGGTCTGAGGCGCGTGCCAGGTCATCTGTTGAATTTGTACCTGTGTAGCACAGGGCTCCAAATATAACATGCTGTCGGTAAACACGCTCAGCAAGGACTCTCCCTCCAGCCCAGTTCCCAGCAGTTACGGAATGTTCTTTATTTACCAGATGGCAGGAACACAATAGCAGTTACATAGGTCTAAGAGCTCAGGTAGAGAACTGGTCACCACCTCCTATAATTGGCCACTGGCAATTAAGTCCTCTTATTTCTTTGCTGAAGATACCCTTTGCCCTGCTATTATGACCACCACACCCCATTCCTACCAGCTCTCATGGCCTTGCTCTGGCTGCAGCTTTCATTTACTTGTGTAACAGTGGAGGTGAGTGAGTAATCATTTTCTTCCGGGAATTTAGGCAAGGGGTAAAGAGAGTAGTGCAAGCAGCAGGATTTGTATATTCCCACTCTGGTCCTTTTGCCCCAGAGAAAATTCATTGGCATCGACCTGGTTTGGCATCTTTCAACCCATAGCCTGAACATTTGGGTTTACTAAGGTTTTCGCAATGTTCTTCCATATATAAAAGAGTAGTCTGGCTTGAAATACTAGTAGATGAAAACAGAATATATTCCAGTGCATGCTTTCCTAATATGCTGGGTGTTGTTCGAAACCCGGAGAGACCATTGAACCAGACAGACAAAGCTCCGTCAGCACTTCATTCTGGCAGATGTGTCCTCCCCAAATGCCTTGTATTTATTAATGTGATCTGAAAATCAAATTTATATGTCTGCAGTGATTTTGTCCAGATAGATTTTGGCTAAAAGTTGTAGCATTTAAAGTAAGAGCCACAGACCTGTAAGAATATTGCTTTCTCTCTCTTTCTTTTTTTCCAAGTATGTTTTCATTGATTTTTAGAGCGGGAGAGAGAGAAACATCAATCGTTTGCCTCCTGCATGCACCCTGACCAGGGATCAAATCCGCAACCCCTCAGTATACGGGACGTTCAACCAACTGAGCCACACCAGCCAGGGGGAAAGTATGTCTTTTATGGGGGTTAGAACTTGCTAGGGCTGTTCTTTTTGGTGGTATATTAGTTATGTCACTTGTGTTTTCTAGTGTGCTCTTTAAAACTATTGAATAAATACTGTGAAAATGTATTTTTCCCCCTGCTATGTGAGCCTTCCCTCCCGTTCATCTGCTGGAAGTGGTGCTGTTTGATGGAGACAGCACTTCAGAGTTGAAAGCTTCTTAAAGCCTCTAATGCACAGCGCTGTGGGCACAGCACTGTGACAACAGGGCTGTCTTCTCGCCCTCCTGCTGGTGAGGCCTCGGGGAGGGTCTAATAGCCAAATGAAGGCTGTTTTATCAAAAGAACTCGATAGAAAATCAAGCAGAGAAAAGGGCAGTGACATTAAGGCCACATTAAGCAAGCTGTCCCGGGGAGAACAGGTGTTGCAATTGCACGGGGATGTGAAGAAGGAAGGAGGCTCAGTCTGGCCTGGTTCCTGAAGCCGCAGGGGCACCTGGCAGGTCTTCTGATCAGCATCTGGCTTGTCCTCAGGGTCTCCGGTCTGTGTAGTTTGCAGATGCTAGCTCTGCGCTCATGTGATGCCACAAAGTACCAAAGGAAGTGCCTGGAAATACGCCAATTCTTATAAAGTTTTATTTTTCTACTCTCCATTTCAGATATGGTTTTGGAGAGGCAGGGAAGCCTAAATTTGGCATTGAACCTAATGCTGAGCTTATATATGAAGTTACACTTAAGAGCTTCGAAAAGGTGAGAAAATACCAACTTCTCTGAAATCATGGTATATTTCTTCTCTGCCCACTTCCTATGAACTATAGAATGTATTTCTGGGTGGCGTAGGTCAGTGGTCTTACTTGCATGTTGTGTTGTCTGGGACCCCTGAGCCAGCATGGCTGACCCACAGCTCCGAAGCGCAGTGTTCAGAGTGTGTTCCTATGTGTCAGCCCTTTTTTTCTTTTTTCTTTTTTTCTTTTTTGGGTAGAATCCAACACTTGTTCCCTATTTGTTCCTAGACTTGTTCTTTTTGTACTTTTTTTCCTGGGTTGAAGACAAAAAGGTTCACGTTCTGCCAAGCCGCTCCTTGGAGGAGGGGCGCCGTTTTCCAGTGCTGAACGGATTGTACCCTTCTCAGGAGTGGTGAAGAGGCCCTCAGCGTGGCTCCAAGTTACTGTCCAAAAATGCAAGGCTTCATGGGCCACCAGGCTCTGTGACAAGGAACACAGGGACACCCTGCTAACCCCAGGCCTTTTCTTTTCATACCTGTCCAAGTAGAAAAAAAGAGTTCGTCAGTGGCCTTGAGGGCAGAAACAGTAGGCCTCTAGAGTGTATTTCCATCTCCCTGCCCCTGGAAGCTCCCAGCAGCAGCCTCGCCGGACAAGCACAGAGCGTGTACCCAAGCTAGACATTCTGTGGAGTCCAGCTGAGTCCCTGTGCAGCAGTCACCAGAGCCCACCCCTCCCGAGAGCCCTCATTTGGTGTGCCTTTCTTACGCTCCAGGGCTCCCTCCAGCTTCTGTGCATTAAGCTTTGGACTGGAAACACAACACTATTTTTCACTAGATTCTGAAAGGAGACCATTGTCAGTCCAGTAGACCTGGAGCTTTGGGCTAAGGAAGGCAGGGGAGGCCTGCTTTGGGATTCTCCCCTAGCAGTGATGCTGCTGATCAAACCTCACACTCATGTTCCTCAAAGCAGACATGTTCTCATCATTGACCGTTGCTTCTTGTCACAGTACCTCTTTAGACGGCCTGCTAGCTCAGCACTGATCCTGCAGCTCTGCCTCCACATTGTTAGAGAGAGAACATCCCTTGCATATGGTTATGTGGGCGTTTGACTTTCCTCTTCCCATTTCAATGAAGTAGCTCCCTGTCCCTTCCCACCGGGGCCCTCCTTTGCCCACAGTGAGCTGGGTCTGTCATTGCCCAGGTGTATCCATGAACCTGCTTTATTTGAAACAATGTGAAGAAGGGGTGTGCTGTGCAGGCAACACGATTTGATGTTCTGCCTCGTATTAAGGACATTTAGTACTCCATAAAGACTGAACCTAATAGAAAAACGCAAAGGACCCTGGTTTCTAAATTTTAAATGATAGAGCTAATTTGTTGGGAAGCAACATGGGGTTGCCAAAAAGACAAGTAATTTTCATTATTTACTTTGGAGGGGTGGGAGTGGAACACCAGGAATACATCACCAAGTGTCTTGAAAGAGAGAGAATTTTACAGGTACCCATTTAAGCTTATAATTCCTACACAGCAAGTGGCTCTGACATAGCCTTGTTTTCCCTGAAGGACCCCAGATTGTTCTGTGGACTCTGATCCTCCTAAATCCAGTTGTTCATAATGGAAGTGCAGTTGTCTCTGGATTCGTACCTTTAATTAGGGAGAATAATGACATATAATACAAATGAGCAAGATGATCATTAAATCGTTTATCTATGGCTTTGAAATTAGTTTTTACATCAGCTTTACCCTCCCAATTATGTTTTGCTTGAAATTCCCCAAGGACACATCTGCAGGTGGATACAGTGTGGAAGCTTTATATATCTGGTTGCGTTAGAGTGGAAAAGACAACTACATGGCCTGGATTTAAAAAATTCTCATGAATATACAACTGTGACTTGCCCGCAATAGTGTTCCCATTTTAGAGTTGAAAACCAAGGCCTGGGAGAAACAGCTCCAAGTCATAATGGCAACTGAGTGGTGCCGTTTATGGGAGGGAAATAGGGACCCTAGCTTCCGTTGTGTGGCCTCATCTCACGCCTCTCCAGACGCGCTCTGCTGCAGTCTCCTGGGCAGCGGGGTCCCGCGCAGCTGTCATTGGAAAGCCAGTTCTAGCCTGGCAGTGACTAGAACTCACTTTGGTGGTGGCAGAGTTTTAAAAGACAGTGTGTTTGAGGTGTGGGTGGCCTCTACAAGGAGCTACTGCTTGTTCTATGGGCATCAGCTGACGCCTTTTCCTTCTCTGTTCACCTAACCATTGTCACATATTTACGTAACAGGCCAAAGAATCCTGGGAGATGGATACCAAAGAAAAATTGGAGCAGGCTGCCATCGTCAAGGAGAAGGGAACTGTGTACTTCAAGGTATGTGAGTTTCTGTCTCAGAGAACTCACTCAGAGGTTAATGAACTGTGCTGGTATTCCCTGATATGAATATTATCAACACCCCCTCTAGATAAGAGTAAGCCTGAATTTTTACAGGTCTATCGTTTACGTTTACAGTATAAAAAAATAGTGAGAAAGAATGAATTAAGGTGACAAAAGAATACAAATGCCTCTTTTTTTTTCTTAAATCCTCACCAAGGATATACTTATTAATTTTTAGAGAGAGAGAAACACCAATGTGAGAGAGAAACATCCGTCGGTTGCCTCTTGTTTGTACCCCAGCCGGGGACTGAACCCACAACCTAGGTATGTGTCTTGACGGGAATTGAACCCACAACCTTTTGGTGTATAGGACAATGCTCCTACCAACTGAGCCACGTGGCCAGGGCACAGATACCCCTTTTGCATGGTCTACTCTGGATTGTAACCCTCCCTGAAGAAAGACCAGGGTGGCTTGCCCAGCCACCACTACTGGATCACTCACTGCAGACGTGAGGCATCTTGCTTTAGTTCATAGTTGGCACTCAATGAGTGTCTATGGGATGAAACAAAGAAAGAATAAAATAATTGTTAGCTGTAATGGAATTCATAAGGGTAAGTTTCACATCATTTTCCTTTCCACTTTCTTGGTGGAGTCACTAAGGCACGTGACAAAAGGAAAGAGAACAGGCACAGATTTCAAAAGAAACTAATTGAGCCCTGGCTGGTTTGGCTGAGTGGATAGAGTGCCAGCCTGCAGACTGAAGGGTTCGATTCCTGTCAAGGGCACATGCCTGGGTTGCGGGCTCGATCCCCAGTAGGGGGCGTACAGGAAACAGCCAATCAATGATTCTCTCATCATTGATGTTTTTATCTCTCCCTTTCCCTTTCTCTCTGAAATCAATAAAAAAAAATTTTTTTAAAGAAACTGATAGGAGATGATTCATTTCTTCTGATGGCCATACACCTACTTTTGTGAATGATCTTTGTCATTGATTGCTTCTCGAAAACCATTTCTTGTAACACCTAGGAAGATGTGATTTCCTCAGTTAGATCTTAAACCCCCAGATTGAAGACAAAAAAGAAACAACACTCTGTTCAGTTCTAATCAGTGCACCTCAGTGCTTCCCACTCCAACATGGACCTGCTCTGTATCCGCGAAGGGCTTAGTGAGCAGTTAGAGAAGAAGGGCAGTGTTGTTAGGCTTCCTTCTTTCTTTTTTTCTTGCCACTGCAATCCAAGAACAAAAATCAGATGCTGTTTTCAACAGTCTACAGCAGCGATGCACAACTGTGATTCAGCAAATCCTTGTGGAGCATTGCTTCTAAGATACGCTGTTGGTTGACAGCCTTGTCTGGAGGGAGTGGAGGCGACGTGCACTCACATGAAACGCCTGGAGAATTATGTAAGCCTGCGTAAGCAGAGTGAATGCACCCAGGAGCAGCATGCATGGCTATTGTTTTCCAAACTTGGATAGGAAACCCATTACTAGATCATGAAATCAGTATTGTGGAAATGTATATTGCATTATGTACTAAGGATAAATGTTTTATAAATCTTTTGTTTACTTGTGTATGAATGGGTAGTGGATCATAATTTAAGACTTTTTTAAGACTTATTTTTTACTATGGGTTTTGGTTAAATAAAGTTGAAACATGTTGGCTTACATAATACATAATTATTTATATTTACTTTTAACACTTATTATATATACTGTATGGATCACCAGAAAACAGTGATGAAATTAGCTCTGAACTGGAAACTGGGCTTTATGATTCCAAATGATTTAAAGTCATTTAAATTCTAAAGAGGTTATTTTTTCAGTTGAGGGAGTTAGATTAGATGATCCCCAAGTTTCTTCCAGCCCTAAAATCCTATAAATTTTTAAACTCTCAAGAGCAAGTTTGATTTTTTAATTCAATTATGTATACTGGATACTTCTAAACTATTCATTCCAAGTGTGCTTTTTATAAACCCAAATACACAGTACACTAGAATAAAAAGAAAATTTTCTGTAAAAATCCCTTTAGACCACAGGTCCTGGATGGTGTTTCCTATATACCTGGAGTCCATTAAAGTCCTTAAATGTATTTTTTTATATTTCCCAAACTTCTAAATAGAACATTAATAGTTGGGGCAGGGGGTTGAGGCTCTTGGCATTTAACTAGAATCATATCAACTCAGTGTAGCAAAACAGCTCGACGATTCAGAAACTATTGGTTGCTGATGGCTCATAACTTTGGGGAACATTACTGATAATGAAGTAATGCTGCAAAGCCACAGGCCATATGGCTGTGTCCCGAATATATATACAGAGAGATGCCAGAATTTGTGATCAGTAGCAAAAAGCATTGCTTAGGTGTCTATACAGTTACTGAACTTGGTTGCTTCTTAGCACCACAACTGCAGTAGTGATTTGTGTGTTTCATAATATTATGAACCCTCTTAAAATTACTGATCTTTGAATAAAATCTGGATCAGCAGTCACACATATGGAACATATTATTTTTAACATGCAATTTGACAGACGAAATCTTTCAAAACACTAGGCTATTGGGGGAAAATTAATGAAAGGTTCAAAACCACTGACCTTAAGCCTTTCTCCCAGAATGTCTCTGAACATTTTGTACTTCTGAACACTTCCCCAGAGGCACCTTCCTAATTAGAGGTAAAAGATCCCGGCAGTGAGCCTACTTTTAGCTCTAAGGCCTCAAACCGGTCGGTGGGTCGTTTCCTGTCCACATTCCCTTTCCAGAGTTCAGGGCAGGTTTCAGCCCTCCACCCTGCCCTCCTGGGCCTCGTCTTTCCGGGGACTGACTTGGAGCGTTGTGCACATGCAGGCAGAGACGTCCAAACTGGGTGACAGCAGAGATGGTGACATAAAAATGTGCATTTCATGCCATCAGGACATTCGAGCTCCAGTTCCATTGATCTGCGATTTGGTTTACACTTTAGTGCATAAATCTCTCTCCTTAGGAGGGTTGGATTTTGGTTAGCTAAATAGGAATGATTTTGCTGTGTAGATTGTACATTCCTCCTACCAGCCTCTGAACACTGAAGGGAAGAAAGGTAGGAGAGGACTCTTTTCACATGGCTCTAAACATAATTAAGCCTCGGTAAAACGTGACATCATGCCAGGCGCTGTGCACCTGAGGGAAACAGAAATGGTTTTCATTTCCTCCCTCTTGCTGGCAGCAATCTGCAGGACAAAGCCTTCACTATCACACGTGCTTAGTGTTTCTCTCTTCTGACCATGCGGTGGCGAGAAGGCTGAGGACCCAGCAGTGACATGGGGCGCCCCCTTGTGCTCTGTGGGGAAAAGGCATTTCCAAAGCAAGCTAGTTAAGGATCATCTTTCAACCACGGAACCCTTTTCAGACAAACAGGCTTTACTATGTTTTGACCACCCTTCCTGAACCAAGAAACGAGTGCTATGATTTAGAAACAAGCCATTTATGAGTCAACCCTGCTTTTTTCTCCTACATTTTTTAAAAATTGATTTTAACGGGGGGGAGGCGGGGAGACTGACAAACATCTATGTGAGAGAGAAACTGATCAGTTGCCTCCCAGAGGCACCCCAACCAGAAATAAAACCCGCAACCTGGGTATGTGCCCTGCCTGGGAATTGAACCTGCCACCTTTTGGTGCAAGGGACGATGCTCCAACCAACTGAGCCACACCGGCCAGGGCTCCTTCTGCATTCTTTTACTCCAGGATTGCTCAGCCTTAACACTATTGATATTTGGGGCCAAATGATTCTGTGTTAGTGGGAGACTGCCGTGGCATTGTAAGTTATTTAGCAGCATTCCTTGCCTCTACCCACTAGATGCCACTAGTACATGACGACTAAAGGACATCTCCAAACATTGCCAAATGTCCCGGAGGCCACAGTCACCCCAGTAAAGAACTCCTGTTAGCACATCAGGAGCAGAAGTACCACAAAACAAATTACCTGTACTGTGCTCGTTAGAAGTGATCTAAATAAAATTATGTATGATTATGATATATATGAAAGAGCTTTCAAGAAATTAAAATGCTCTTTCAATGTAAAGGAACTACTATGAAGTCTATTACTTGTTTTTCTTTTTAGAAACTGTAGACTTCTACCATTCTGATTATTCCAAACCCACCGAAGTTATAAGATCTGGTCTTTGTCCTCCCTGGCTCTCCTTTTCTTTTCCTATAACAATATATGAGGAGGTAATTAGAACTTAATAGGTGCATTAGTGAAGGAGGAAAGAGGAAGAAGAAACTAGGCATATGGGAAAATGTCCTTACCTGATCTAAATGAAATGACACCCTTCATTTCTACCCACCTCCACATTGCCCCCAATGATAGATCTTTGGATTCCATAATTATATTCCTTGACCTTAATATTAGTCAGCAAACCTTCATTAAGGGCCTGTTTGTGCTAAACCCTCAATACTCCAAAAGGGTTGGAACATGCTTCCTGTCCTCGAAGAGCTCCCGGTCCAGCAGGAGAGGGTGACAGAGAGAAAACGCCAACCCTGACACTGGGGAGGGCTGCTTCACCTGGTGCCCAAAAAGGCGCACCTAACTAACTATGTCTTAGTTACCTCGGCTGCCACAGTGAAACGCCCGAGACTGGACTTGAACAATAGGAATGCCTTCCTCACAGTTCTGGAGATGGCAGTCCAAGGCCAGGGTGCCAGCAGGGTCTTGGGTCGCAGAAGGCATCCTTCTTGCTGTGTCCTCACGTGACTTTCCCTAGCTGCTGTGGGTGGGGTGAGAGGAAGCAGGGAACTAATTCTATCTGGTGGACACCCCCTACAAGGCTCCCCTAAACCTGATTGCCTCCCAAAGGTCCCATCTCCAAAAACAGTACATTGGGGGCAGGGCTTCGGTGTATGAATTGGGAGGGGTTCAGTTCAGTCCATAGGAAGTACAATATGATTTCCTCAAGAATTTCAGCATTTACTCTGAAAGGGCCTGGTTTCATATTCTTCCAACCTGAATCACAAATTTCTGAGGTGGAGAAGAAACAGACTAACTTTAGTAGCCTCCTTCAGAAACCTCAGTCCTTCAGCACTGCCTTTGTCAAGTGGAACGGGGAGCTCTCTGTCGCCCCTTTCCTAAGCTCCCTCTGAAGAGGGGTGCTCAGTGGGGTGCAGCTTTGGCCTCGTTCAGACCCAGACTCCACTTGGCACTGGTCTACTTCATCCTCACCCAAAATCGACATCAGGGCTTCCTTCCAGGTGAGCTCATTTCTTAAGCCAACCCCTTGAGGTCCTTTGTAGCAGGGACATTCTTGTAGACCTCTCTCAGTGAGTGAGGGTGGAGTGCATGCAGAAAGTTTGCCGGCCCTGGTGTAGGTCACTAGATTTGCCAGGATGTATTTCCTGCACAGTGTTGACACCTAGGAGCCCGGGAAAAGGCACTTCCCCTTCAGTAACCTAGTGACAGGGTCTGGAACTACACACCAGCCTTTTGGAAAGTGGATGGATGGTTGGATGGATGGATGGATGGATGGATAGATAGACAGATGATAGATAGATAGATAGGTGATAGATAGATAGATAGATAGATAGATAGATAGATAGATAGATAGATATCAGCACCACAGAATGCAACCCCAATGCCTTGCTGCCTCCTCGCTGAGAGCACTGCCCCCTTGGAACAGGACAAGGTAAGTGCGGGGCAGCCTCTGTCCTGACCAGCTCACTGGTCACTGGACTTCAGAGAGAATGGAAAAGTGCCTGGCTAGCCACCCCTGAGAACAGAAACAAATCATGAAATCCCAGGGTTTGTATGAGGAGGTTTCCATTTAGAGGGTTTGGTATTCCCAGGGAGGCCTGGGCTTACACTTCTCGTGTGCCCCTCTAGAGCCTGTGTAAAGAGTAATGCCCAGCTCTTCTCTCCTAGGGAGGCAAGTACCTGCAGGCGGTCATTCAGTACGGGAAGATAGTGTCCTGGCTCGAGATGGAATACGGCCTGTCCGAAAAGGAATCGAAAGCTTCCGAGTCGTTCCTGCTCGCTGCCTTCCTGAACCTGGCCATGTGCTACCTGAAGCTCCGAGAATACACCAAAGCTGTGGAGTGCTGCGATAAGGTAGCGTCTGCGAGGCCGGACTGCAGAGGCCACACATCTCTCCAGCCTCATCCCTGGTCTGCCTTTGCTGCTGCTCGCCAAGGGTTGAAATGAATAAAACTAAAAAAAAAAAAAAAAAAAAGACCGTACCCTTTTATGTAATGATGTTTACTTTGAATTTATATTAGTTCACACAAACACTCCATCCATGCTTTTGTTCTGGCCCTCCGGTCCAGTTGAAGAACCCATTGTGGCCCTCGAGTCAAAAAGTTTGCCCACCCTGGTGTAGAGTAATATATATGTATAAGTTCTTTTAAAAATTAGAATGTGTAGATTTAGACACATAATTTTATAAAACGAGGACATTTTTCTGCATATGATCGATCTATCAGTCTTTTAAATATCTATTGAGGATCCATTGCACACATCTGTGGTGTATCTCACCATCCCTTTGGTAGATATCCAGGTTGTGATGTTACAGATTATGTGGTGTCTCTCTTTGCATACTTGTGGGATTGTTTCTATAGGATAAATTCCTAGAAGTGGAAATACTGGGTCAAAAGACAATAATTTTAATACAGTAACATTTTAAATTTAAATATATATTATTATTGAAGATTATCAGTAGTTTTTTCCTCAACTGACAAATTTTTTTCATTTCTTATTGCACATTATTTTCATTGTTTTACTTCTGTGATTGCCTGTTCACCTTCTTCGACTGCATTATTGGTCTGTTTTCAGTTGATTGAGACAATCTATACATTATGACTCTGAACGCTTTGTCTGGCAGTAGGGACACTAGGACCCCATTCTCCTTACTTGTCTTTTAACTTGACATGGCATCTTTTTCCATAAAGAAAGTTTTAATGTTGACGGAATCAAATCTGTCTTTTCCTTTCTGGTTAGAAGTCTTCCCCACCCTAAGAGTATAAAAATAACCCAATTCAGTACTTGCAATACCTACTCCAACTAGGTTTACTTTTTAAAAAAATAATTTTAAAAATCTATTATTTTTATTGGGCAGTGCATGTAAATATACTTGATTTAGAACTTATTTTTGTGTTTATAATGTGAGGTAAGAATTAAGTCTTATTTTCTACATGGATAGCTACTGCTTTGACCCCTTTTTTTTTGTCAAGTTAACCCTTTCCTTACTAATTTACATAGTCTGTCTTGCTTTGTTCTGCTCCACTGACCTGTTTGTTCACGGACTACTAACCAAACTGTTTTAATGTCAGTAGTTGGTAGTATATCTTTTTCTCAGGTAAGGCAATTCTCCTCTTATTATTTTTGTTTATCCAAGATTTTCTCAGCTATTCTTGGTCATTTACTCCTTTCAATTGAACTGTAAAATGAACTTCTCAAGATCCCCCTTCCAAATCCTTTGGGGTCTTTAGAGAAATTTTATTAAACACAGGAATTGGTTTGGGTAATTAGTTGTGTTTTGATCAGTAGTATGTAATAACCTTGAGCACATCTTTTCAATACACTTTTTCTAATTCCCTGGCTAGAGAGCTTTAGTAAGTTATTTAAATACTGAGTTTCTTTCAAAGTCCCACAAGTTACACTCATTCTTTCTGAAACATACACTTTGTGTTCCAGGCCCTGGGACTAGACAGTGCCAATGAGAAGGGCTTGTACCGGAGGGGTGAGGCCCAGCTGCTCATGAACGAGTTCGAGTCAGCCAAGGGCGACTTCGAGAAGGTGCTGGCAGTCAACCCCCAGAACAAGGCCGCGCGGCTGCAGATCTCCATGTGCCAGAAAAAGGCGAAGGAGCACAACGAGCGGGACCGCAGAATCTACGCCAACATGTTCGCCAAGTTTGCGGAGCAGGACGCCAAGGTGTGTGCGGGGCGCACTGGCCGTCGGGGAGATCAGAACTGACCTCGCCCTTTGATTTATAGTCTCAGGGGACAGCTCCACACCCAGGCACAGCCCAAGGAAACAGGTTCTGAGCTGAGAGGCTGGGCTGGTCCAGAGGGAGCGTGGGGCTGCTCTGCTCACCAGGGCCCGTAGTAGAGGCACTGGCCTGTCCATGCAGGAGCTGAGGCAAAGCGACTGCCTAGATATGTACTAAAGCTTTTATTCTTTTTAAGAAAATCAAGCACATCAGGTTTTTTCCAGGTAATACCTCCATGTTGAGACCTCTGTTTGCCAGGAAATGGGCTGTGGTGGGGCTGCCCACCGCATGCCCTCTACTTGGAGGCTCGGGAGCCAGCCTGGCACGGGGTGAGAGAGGCCTGCTCCCCGGCTGCAGGCTGCGTTCTGCTCCTGAGCTCACCCTCCCCTCCAGCTTGCCACGGGGACCTGGTTATCAAACAGTGGAAAGCTGGTCATTTTAACTGAAGACAAGTAACCGCTCCCACTCCATGGGCAGCTGGGAAGCCTGAGTAGTCCTGTGCTGCCCTCTCCCGTTAGAGCGGACAGACCGTCTGCGGGCCAGGAGCTAACTGAGCATTCCACTCTTTCTTCCTCAGGAAGAGGCCAGTAAAGCAACGGGCAAGACTTTAGGAGGGGTCACCAATGAAAAAGAAACAGGAAGTCAAGCAGTGGAAGAAGAGAGAGCCAGGGGCCATGTATGACACCAGGCAAAGGAGGGAAGAGCCTCTGAACTCGGCCCTCCTCCACAGGCTTTCCCCAACTCAGGACTCAGCAGTGTTCAACGTCAAGTTCATCATAGTCTCTGTGATTCTGGAAGCAACAGGCAAAACCAGTAGCTTCCCCCAGACCACACCCTGCTGCTGCCCAGCGCTCTCACCAAGGGGTGGCAGGGACCACTCCGGGGGGGACAACAGACGGCTGCCGGCCTGGAGACAGCCAACAGCGGAAGTCCAGCTCATTTCAGTTGATGTCAACTTTCACTGCCCAATTCAGGGTCCCTTGAGATAATCCTAACAATTTGGGGCTATTAGGTTTTACATTTAATTGAATTTTAATAGCAATTCAGAAACCTGAAAATAAATGCTTAATGAATTTCTCCTTTCTTACAGTTGGATGAGGGAAAGGAGGATAAAGTTGTTGTTTTTAAATAACTGAAGTGCTGCGAATGCAACTGTTGTGTTTTTAACCAACAGAACCCACAGTAGAAGGGTCGGTGCCCCGCAGGCCCACAGCCGCGTCACAGACTGGAAAGCCAGGACCTCGGGGCCTCAGGGCCACTTGCTTGCTGTCGTAGCCCAGCCCCTGTGAGCGGCCACCTGTGGCAGTGGGCTTCTCCCGCGCCCAGCCCGCCCTCAGCAGGAACCCTGCCACTCCCAACTCTCCCGCAGGGACCGCGGCAGAGGGCTTCTTCAGGGTCTCTCTCTGTTTGGGATGGAGTTCTGAGAGGCTGAAATGTGAAAAGAGCAATCAGAACTGCGCTTGTTTTCCTTCCTCTATTCCTTTTAGGGAATAACTGAGCGCAGTGCTGCCTGCCGGTACCGCCACTGTGCAGCACCTGATTCCATGCTGCCCGCTCTGAGGGACGTAGACTGTTCTCACAATACCTCTGACTGGAGGGGATGTATCACATATCCTCTTAGGATCCATGCAGCTTTCTTTGTTGTCTTTTTAAATTTACTGGCTCATAAACATTTGTATACTGGTTTATGAACTTATTTACACTCCTTTCTCATGTAAAACAAACAAAAACCTTGACTTTTTACTATTAAGTAGCTGAATTTTTTTTCAATCCTCACTTGAGGGTATGTCTTTATTGATATTTTTTTTTAAGAGAGAGAAACATCCATCAGTTGCCTCCCAGACATGCATGGACCAGGAATTGATCGAACCCACCACCTTTCGATGCAGGGGATGACGCTCAACCAACTGAGCCACACTGGCCAGGGCAGTAGGTGGATTTTCAAAAACAAACTCTGCGGTTGAAAAAAAATAAGTAGTTTTTCTTCTACATTAGGGTTTTCCTTGCAGGTTGCCACACAGTGGCTTTTTTTTCCCTTTTCTGAGAGCTTCTTTATTCCGGTGTGAGTTGTGAAAAAAACTTCCCATGCAGGTACATCTAGCTTACAATTTCCGATACTTGGACATTGCGGTAGGGCAAGCCTTAAATCTGTCCGTGTAGTTGAAGGTTAGTCCTTATGGATAAACAAGATTGACACTGGCCTTCTATTCCCACCGCCTAAGAAACACTCTTCGGAATGCATTTGGCAACCCAAGGGAACATTCGCTTCACCCTGCAACATTTCTCTCAAATCCTAAAGAACACTGCAATTATATTTCAGATTAGTTTTAATTTTTATGGTGGTTTTAACAAAACAGTTTTATTATTAGGTTAGGACCCATGTTAAATCTAAATATAAAGTCACTTCCTTTTAATACCTGTTTTCTTCTCCATGGAACAAATGGAATTAAATTGTGTTTCTCTGTTGTTGGTAACAAAAATCCTTTTTAAATGCTCACTTAGACTTTTTTCATTTTCCATAAGATACTTCTTTTTAAAGCCCCAAATTTTACCTAGGAAATATGAAAAGCAAAAGTTGATTTTGCTTATTTGCCTCTTAACTGTTTAGCATTTATAGCTCTGTTGACTAGAGCATGACTCCAGTGAGCCCACGATTGAGATTTGACCTAAAAAGGCCAGGTAGCAAACATAAAAGTGTCCAAAATGAGATTAGCCCAGCGACTGTCCCAAGTGTGTGTGTGCCCCCCGGGGGAACAGGCAAGAGTGCGGATTTGAGCAAACAAGCAGAAGGGGCCATCACCACTCGAGAAAAAGAAATGTGTCAAATCCAGTCACCTCAAACAGGTGGTCTAGAAACCGGCAGATGTCTGAACCGTCTTTTAGACTGCATATGGAGTGGGGATGAATTAAAAACAAAATTTTAAAAACCATTCAGATGCACATTTCGTGTGTTCCTTAAATGCAAAGTGTGATTTCACATTGTTCTTGGTGTTGCTTGAATAGTCTTCAGGAAGGGTTGCTTGGGCTGGAAAGGACAGTGGGCCGCATTGACATGAGACAGAAACCTGGCAGGGCAGTGCTGACCTGCTCCTTGCTGTGTTCACAGCTCAAAACCAGCATTGGGCTCATGGCGGTGAGGATGCATCTTTGTTCAAATGACCCAAATAACCAGAAAAACAAGAGGGTTTTGTTTTTTCATGACCCAGGGGGATTCCACCATTTTAAGTGGTTGTAAATTAGGTTCAATTTGGGCAATGAAGAAGTTTAATTTGCCCTTTAATAAATACGAGAAATAGAAGCAAGCCTGTGCCAGGTGATGCTCTGTGTTAAGCACATTTCTAGTTAAGCAGCATATTCCATCGGATACTCATGCTTACATACTCTGGAGGCTTTAGGAGATGACGCCACAAATTGTGAGTCATTCACACGCTACAAAGGGAAGGTGGCATGGGGCTGGGGCAGTGGCACACCTTTCTCCAGGGGTCCCATCAAGGTGTACAGACGGGTCGGTGCAGGCTCCGGGCACCTTTTGTTCTCTCAGTTCCTTGTGACATCTCTGGATTTGAGTTACACTCCTCCCCCTTGGCTGCTAAGTCATTTAGTAATGAGATCATCCTCTTTGCATATTTTTCCGAAGCAAATATTGATCTCGCTAGGGATCTTGAGGTGAGCCAGAGAAGGAGTCCTGGCGGAAATTTGTGGTCCTGGCTAATTCGAGACAGCCTGCACCTGATCTAGAGCCTGAGGCATATCAGTGAAGAGCTTTGTTCATACCTATTTGGTTGTTCCAGCAACACTGAACCCCTCTTAGCATGGCACATTAGAATGTATGGGAGACTGTCACCAACGCTGGTGAGAAATACATGGAATTTTAGTTTAGTCACAACCCCAAACTCAGAATTCCCCCACCTAGCTGTATGCTATTCCCATCGATTGGCTGCTTATGTGTTTGAATAGCAATGACCTAAAAGGACATTCTCTAATGGCTTGAAGACGTTTTGGGGAACTCTTGGTACGTCCTTTCAGATTTGTCACATCATGTCTGACATTTCTTTTGGAGGTAGGAAGAGGATATAGAGAAGGCACAATAATTTTGATGCTCCTATATTGGCATAATTTATCTCGACCTGTAAGTGCACATAATTCATGCGTGACCTTAATAGTACATGACCTTAGAAGAAGAAAGGAAGGAGAACCAAGATGGCGGCATAGGTAAACACCGGAGTTTGCTGCCTCGAACAACCACTTCAAAAATACAACTAAAAGACGGAAAGGACATCATCCAGAACCACAGGAAGGCTGGCTGAGTGGAAATTCTACAACTAGAAGGAAAGAGAAAAGCATACCGAGACTCAGAGGAGGCGCAGTGCGGAAGTAAAATACTAAGGTGCGGAGTGCATGCGGAGCGGGCTGGCGGCTGAGGGCGCAGTTGTCGTTTTCAATCGGGAGGGAGTCTCAGGCTCTGAGCTCCAGTTCCGGGTGAGTCTCTAGGGACCCAGACTCATAAGGGAGAAGCGGGACTGTCTGGCATGGGTCAGAACCCAAGGGCAGCTTTCTCTCTGAGGGGCTTGCAGCGATTACCGGGACACTGAGAAGCAGAGCCTCTGAGGGCAAGACTGAGAGCAGCCATAACTGCTAGCCCTGCCCTGTTGATCCCGAGGGACCCGCCCCGCCCAAGCCCTGCAGGGAGGCTTTTGCTGGATAGCCACAGGCAAAGGCTAGATTAGCACCTCCCTAGAGATCCAGGAGCCAGGAAGCCCAGAGGTCAGAGTGGGACCATCCAGTTTGCAGCTCCGTGGAAACATAAAGGACACACTCAGGAGGCAGACTCAGTGAGCATCAAAGCCCCATCGAAGCAAGTCTAGTCCCAGAGGGGTGTCTCCAGCACAGAAGTTCTCCCACTGCAGACACAGCTGCTTCTCACAGCCAATTGGCCTGGAGGTCAATCCCTCCCAGTGATAACTACAACAATCAAGGCTTAATTACAAGAAGACTGTGCACAAAGCCCACAAGGGGGTGCACCAAGAGTGTCTACCTCAGGTAATTGGGGCACTTAGCACAGAAAAGCACTCTTATCGACACAGCGAAGCATAAAAAATGCCGAGACAAAGAAACAGGACACAAACGACAGAAATGGAGGAAAGAAAACTGCTGGATATAGAGTTCAAAACCACACTTTTAAGGTCTTTAAAGAACTGTCTAGAAGCCGCCGATAAATTTAATAAGGCCCTCGAAAAGACTGGTGAGACCGCCGATAAATGTAGTGAGATCTTCAAGAAGACTGGTGAGACCGCCGATAAATGTAGTGAGATCTTCAAGAAATCTAAGCATACACTGACTGAAATAAAGAATATTATACAGACTCCCAACAGCAGACCAGAGGATCGCAAGAATCAAGTCAAAGATTTGAAATACGAAGAAGCAAAAAACACCCAACTGGAAAAGCAAAATGAAAAAAGAATCCAAAAATACGAAGATAGTGTAAGGAGCCTCTGGGACAGCTTCAAGCGTACCAACATCCGAATTATAGGGGTGCCAAAAGAAAAGAGAGAGCAAGATATTGAAAACCTATTTGAAGAAATAATGACAGAAAACTTCCCCTACCTGGTGAAAGAAATAGACTTCCAAGTCCAGGAAGCACAGAGAATCCCAAACAAAAGGAATCCAAAGAGGACCACACCAAGACACATCATAATTAAAATGCCAAGAACAAAAGACAAAGAGAGAATCCTAAAAGCAGCAAGAGAAAGAAAATCAGTTACCTACAAGGGAGTACCCATACGACTGTCAGCTGATTTCTCAACAGAAACTTTGCAGGCCAGAAGAGAATGGCAAGAAATATTCAAAGTGTTGAATACCAAGAACCTACAACCAAGACTACTTTATCCAGCAAAGCTATCATTCAGAAGTGAAGGCCAGATAAAGAGCTTCACAGATAAGAAAAAGCTAAAGGAGTTCATCACCACCAAACCAGTATTATATGAAATGCTGAAAGGTATCCTTTAAGAAGAGGAAGAAGAAGAAAAAGGTAAAGATACAAATTATGAACAACAAATACACATCTATCAACAAGTGAATCTAAAAATCAAGTGAATAAATAATCTGATGAACAGTATGAACTGGTGATTGTAATAGAATCAGGGACATAGAAAGGGAATGGACTGACTATTCTTGGTGGGGGGGGAAGGGGTGTGGGGGGTGCGGGAAGAGATTGGACAATAATCGTGCACCTATGGATGAGGACAGTGGGTGGGGAGTGAGGGCGGAGGGTGGGGTGGGAACTGGGTGGAGGGGAGTTATGGTGGGAAAAAAGAGGAACCAATGTAATAATCTGAACAGTAAAGATTTAATTAAAAAAAATACATGACCTTAATAATACATCACTGAATGTAACTCCTAAGAAGCATCCTGCTGGCGCTAACTGCTACCCATAGATGGACAGTCAGAGCAGAGTCCCTAATGCAGGCTTCCCCAAGGACCGGAGGTCAGGAACAGGGAGACCCTGTGGCAAAGTGGCCGTCCCATGGTTATCCAGGTCACCTGATGCCCTTAACTCCAAAATAGGTTGTTTTCTAGTCTGAAGCATGAGTTTCTTGGCATATGGAATGAGATGTTGGTAGTCCCTTAAAATCCCTAAGCATTTGGTGGAACTGAAATGGCACAGAGCCATAGGCCTCACATTCTACTGTGGAGTGAAAACGAAGGCTCTCTTACCCTTGGAGACAGCATGGAGGGACCTGGAGAGTGCTATGCTAAGTGAAATAAGCCAATCAGAGCAAGACAAGTATCACATGATCTCATCCATATGTGGAATCTAATGAACAAAATAAACTGATGAACAAAATAGATCCAGAGATATAGAAGCATGGGAAGACTGGAATCTCAGAGGGAAGGCAGGAATTGGGGGAAGAGATTAACCAAAGAATTAGTATGTATATATGTATAACCCCTGGGCACAGACAATAGTGTGGTGAAGGCTTGGAGGGGAGAGGTGGGGACGGGTCCGGTGGAGGGAGTCAATGGCGGGGGAGGCGACATCTGTAATACTTTTAATAATAAAGACAAAAATAAAATTGAAAGACATAGACTGGACTGAAAGGATGGAAAAAATATTCTATGCAAATAGGAAGCTGGTATAGCAATACTCATGTTGGACAAAATAGACTTTAAAACTAAGAATGCAAAAAAATGACATTACATAACTATAAAGGGATCAATAAGAATATAACAATGGTAAATATTTACAACAACCAAATAGTAGCAGGTAATTACATAAAGGGAGAAAATCACAGTAAACACCCTATTTATATCCATGGATAAATCATCCAAACAAAATTAAAAAGGAAATAATGGCCTTAAATGTCACATTAGGTCAGACCAATTTAATAGATATTGATAGAACATTTCATCTAAAAACTGCAGAATAAACAAGTACACGTGGGACATTCTCCAGGATAAATTACATATTAGGCCACAAAACAAACCTCAATAAATTCAAGAAGATTAAAATCATATCAAACATCTTTACTGACTACAATGGTATGAAACTAGAAATCAACTATAGGGAGAAAAAAGTTGGGAAAAAATACAAATACGTGGAGACTAAACAATATGCTACTAGCCGAAACCGGTTTGGCTCAGTGGATAGAGCGTCGGCCTGTGGACTGAAAGGTCCCAGGTTCGATTCCGGTCAAGGGCATGTACCTGGGTTGCGGGCACATCCCCAGTAGGAGATGTGCAGGAGGCAGCTGATCGATGTTTCTCTCTCATCGATGTTTCTAACTCTCTATCTCTCTCCCTCTCTGTAAAAAAATCAATAAAAATATATTTTTTAAAAAAACACAATATGCTACTAAACAACCAGTGGATTAAAGAGGAAGTAAAACAGGAAATCAAAAACTTCCTTGAGACAAATGAAAACAAAAACAGAACTTTTCAAAATTTATGGGATGCAACAAAAGCAGTTTTAAAAGGAAAGTTCATAGTTATATAGGTTTACCTCAAGAAACAAAATAATAATATAGCCCTAGCCAGTTTGGTTCAGTGGATAGAGTGTCAGCCTGCAGACTGAAGGGTTCCAGGTTCAATTCCATCAAGGGCACATGCCCAGGTTATGGACTTGATCCCATTGTGGGGCATGCAGGAGGCAGCCAATCAATGATTCTCTCTCACCATTGATGTTTCTATCTCCCTCTCCCTTCCTCTCTGAAATCAATAAAATATATATTTTTTAAAATTGATATAAAGAATCTAACTTTACAGCCTGGCCGGTGTGGCACAGTTGGCACATAGTCCTATGCATCAAGAGGTAGCTGGATTGATTCCTGGTCAGGGCACATGCGTGGGTTGTGGGCTCAATCCCCCAATAGGGCCATGCAAGAAGCAGTCAACCAATGTTTCTATCTCCCTCTCTGTCTCCCTTCCTCTCTCTCTCAAATTAACAAAAACATATTTTTAAAAATTTTAAATAAAAATCTAACTTTACACTTAAATAAACTAGAGCTCAGATCAGCAGGGACAAGCTCACCCTCCAACTGTGCAGCTCAGGGCAATGTCACTGTGACAATGAGCAGAGGGGAGATGCAGGGAAATAAGAGAAGGAAACAGGTCTCCCCCTCTGGCCCCAGAGTGTGGTCTCTTCCTATCCCCGCCCCTGGTCAACTCCCCTTTCTTGCAACAGCATCCACCCCAGCGGCCTGGGAACGCGCCTCTGAGTCCCTCCTCCCCTTAGTGCCCTTGTTCCTCAGGAAGGTCTCTCCCCTCGTCCCGGGTCTCTGTCTTCACCGTTAGTGGACAATAGGTGTGTGATTCCTCCGATTTGGGGAACAAAACGGATTCTTATTTATTTAATTTTTATATAAATATATTTTTATTGATTACAGAGATGAAGGGAGAGGGAGAGAGATAGAAACATCCATGATGAGAGAGAATCACTGACTGGCTGCCTCCTGCACGCCCCACACAGGGGATCGAGCCTACAACCTGGGCATGGGTCCTGACTGGTAATCAAACCTCACCTCCTAGTTCATAGATCGATGCACAACCCCTGAGCAATGCCAGTTGGCTGATTCTCATTTAAATAGTCTTCCATTGTCCGTTAGGTGTGTGACCTTCACCCTCAACTATACAATCTCTTGAGTCTCAGTTTCCTCTCATGCAGCATGTCGTCAAGAACCCAACTCCTTAGAGCAGTGGTTCTCAACCTGTGGGTCGCCAACCTGTGGGTCGCGACCCCTTTCGAACAACCCTTTCACAGGGGTCGCCTAAGACCATCGAAAAACACATATATAATTACATATTGTTTTTGTGATTCACCACTATGCTTTAATTATGTTCAATTTGTAACAATGAAAATACATCCTGCCTATCAGATATTTACATGACGATTCATAACAGTAGCAACATTACAGTTATGAAGTAGCAACGAAAATAATTTTATGGTTGGGGGTCACCACAACATGAAGAACTGTATTAAACAGTCGCGGCATTAGGAAGGTTGAGAACCACTGCCTTAGAGGGTTGTGGGGTCAGTGCCGTGGGACTTGGAGGGAGCCATCCTGGTTTACTTCCACACCTGACTAAGCCTGTGAGGTGAGCCATGAGCGGTGTTGTTCAGAACTCCGCAAGAATCGGATGATCGTTATACCAACATACAAATCCCTGTGTGGTCCGGATACTGAGAAAGGTTATGCGCACTATTTCTGAAACATGTGGCCATCCTCATGCCCAAAAAGGGAAGTGGAAGCTCCCCAGATGGAGAGGGAAGCAGAATAGACAACCACTGCGAAAGCTGAGTGGCTACTGTGCCTGGGTACAGCCAGAAGTCATCAGTGTGGAGTTTCCCACCTCTGTGTGGACAGGAGAGGGACCCCAGGTGGCCACACACAGGGAGGGGATCTGGACTCAAGATGAAAGTTGGAAGCCCCCTTCACATGCTTTGGATATGGGCACTGGGGTCTCTCTGTCCATGGACCCAGCCCATGGTCAGCAATGAGCTACATGTCCCCTGTGTGTGTGTGAAATGGATTCAGTCCATTCTAGCCGGGAATGGGCGTCTGTCCAGGTGTGAGTGTGAGGCTCACCTTTGGCGTGGGCCCTGCTGGGCACATCACAGTCAGATGCTAACTTAGGGAGAGAGGACACTCTCCACCTCTTTGCGTCCTGAACATCAGGACAGCCCTGGAGGGGACTCTCTGTGGAAAAGCAGGTGTGTGGGAGGGGAGTGTCCAATAGGAATGGACATGAAAGGGAAACCCCAGGGGGTGAGAGGAGGGAAGGGCTTGCCTCCCATGCACCCACCTCTTCCTCCCCGCCCCGCCCCTGTCTGCTGTCCTTCCTTCCCCTCCCGTGCAGGATGGGAGCACCGTGGCTGTGCCGGCCCAGCTCTTCCTGACACAGCTATCAAGTGGGACCCCTGCATGTGAAAAATGCTGCAGACGGTGGTGCAGGCCATCCCTGAGGGTATTGGCTTCTGATGCTGCTGCTTTCCAGATCTGACACTTGGAAAGATTTGGGATTAGGTGACCCAGAAGGCAAAGGTGTCCTGAGCAAACGGGAACTGTTCATTGCTCTGTGTCTTGTGCATGTACCCAGAATGCATTGCAGGTGTCACTGAGGAGCTTGAACCTGGCTGTTCCTCCACCAACACTTCACCACACCCATAGTGCCTTGCTGGACAGCGGGACCTCTGCTGGGTCCCATGGGCTGTAAAGTCTCAAGACAAGGCCAAACACGGTGCCATTTTTGATCATTTTAAGCCCCAGACATGGATTTCTGTGGGAAGCCGCCTACTGTCTTCTCTAGCAGAGAGGTGTGGACAAGGAGACTGGAAGGCTGGTGACCCTTGAAGCCCTGGCAAAGGTCAGGGCTATGCACCCACTGTTTAGTCAAGACGATGGTAGCTGAAGCAACTTCCCCACCAAATCCTTACTGATAAGATAGTCTGCCTGTTACTGGAACATGCCTGCCTAAGGGCTATGGGAGGATCCCAAACTCAATACAAGGGTGGCAAGGCCTGAGCACAAGCGGAGTCCATCCTCTTGGGATGGGCTCTTGCCTGGCCCCCCAATTTCCAAATTATCTCTTGTCTCGTCTCTTTCATTTGTGTGCGGCCCCTCTTCCAGATCCTGAACCCTGAACCAGGCGGGACGTGGGGGAACATTCACAGATTTCTGTCTGGTGATAAAGGGAAACCAGCATCACGCACCTCGAAGCTGCCTGTGGCTGCCCTTGGAAGCCCTTGGGAGCTGAGTGGTGTTGGCCGTGGTGCGATGCTCACGGAGATGAGCCTGCAGGTGCCATGTGCTTGGTAAAGGGCACATTGGAGAAAGCACCTGTGCCCATGTCCTGGCCTCCAGCCTTGTGCCATCTTCTAAGAGGAAAACGTGGGTTGTATCCCCTGCAGAAAAAGCTAAAGAGGATGCCATCTTCCTGGAAACTGATAAGGACATGCATGAGTTTGTGTCTGGATCGGAAGACAGGGTTAGCTTCTACCTGACTAGCCTACCTAAGGGTTTAACGTGACGCTGTGGGAAGCTTTCAAAGGATATGTTTGCCTTGGGTGTTCACTTAACCTATCAGAAGTTAATAAAGGGCATTGATCCTCCTCACGTTTTTACTCCTGAGATGCTCCCACCCCCAGACAGGGTCCGTTTCCAAAGAACATCATAAAGCTCATTTGAAAATGTGGGTCATAAGAAGACTTTATGTAAACCAGAAGTTGTTCTTCATAACAAATGTCTGAATTTAATCTACTTCCAATGAAAATAGGAAGCTGCTGCCTGTGAGCGGGGCGGCCCTTTTCCCGTGCCTGCCCTTCCTGCCAGTCCCGATGTGGCTTCTTCTGTAAATCCTTGGCTCTGTGACTCCTCCGCAGATCTTTCATTTAGTTGTAATTCCAGTTTGGTCCTGGGAGGAGGTGAATGCAGTAGCTTCCACATACTCCACCTCCACCTTGAAATCTGCACTTGTAGTTAACATTGGAGTTGTCAGTAGGCCCCATGCAAAGGATTGAAGGAAGAGGACCATAGCAGCAGGCCACACACCTGGTCAGCCACAGCCTTGTAGGGGTTCCACGGCTCCTGGAGGCCTGCAGGTTGGTCAGTGAGGCTAGAGGTGTGGAAGGGGGGGCGGGGGAAGGAGAGCTGCTGTAGGGCTGCCCGTGGCAGCTGCTGCCCATCATTCATTTAAAGCATTCTCTTCTGTTTTTGTTCTAAATTCACACATTGATTATTGAGAAGTCTTGCTTTGATTCCAAAATGTAGGCATATTGCTTATAGAACCAGGTGACTCCCAAGAGGGTCCCGGGAGCTGCCGGGGAGCACGTCTGGTCTCCAGGCTGGCTGGAGGCACTAGCTGAGTGTCCCTGGGGGAAGTACCTTTGCCTTCTGGGGTTCCTGCAGGCCCCCTCCTTGGAGTGTGGGGTCTGGGTCCTTCCTGGACTAGTGGATGGCTAGAGCAGCGTACAAGCTGGGCTCTTCTGGGGGCTCCTGTGTCTGCCGTCTAAGGGCCAAGAGGTTCAGCTGGGCGTAGGTCACATCCTGGGGGGCGTCAGGTGCAGCCTGGAGCAGGGGGAGAGAGAGGGATGACACTTGGTTGGGGTTGGGGAAACCTGGAGGTCTGCAGAGAATGGGGCTCACCGGACTGTCCATCTGTCTGTCCTCTTCTGCTTGTCTGCCCTTTGTGTCCAGCAATTCCTCCGACAGGGAGGAAGGAGAGGTGGCCATTCCCTGCCTGGGTCTTGGTCTTGAGTGGTTCACCTGGGCGTACGTCACTCCCTGGGGGTCTTCATCCTGCCCGTTCTGCTGGAGACAGTGCCTCCTGTCAATTATCCTCATGTTGCCAAAGAGATGATTTACAATTTAAATAGATCAGGTCCCCCTCCTAATGGAATCTGCAGGGCCTTCCTGAGCCTTGGGGCCTCTGGATGCTTCTGTGGTTCTGACTCTTATCCTAATGCACTCTCTCTTGCTCACTTGGCTCCAGCCTCATGGCCCATCCTCCTGAAGAAGCAGGCCCTGCCTCAGGACCTTTGCACCCGCTCTTTTCCCTGTCCCCCCACCATGCACTCTATCCCCTCCTCTTGCTTTATTTTCCTTCACAGCACTTTGCTCTCTGGGACACTGTCTGCTTGTTTGCATATTGTCTCCCTCACCCATAGGTGAGCTCTCGGAGTGTGGGGACAGTGTGGCTCAGGGCTGCACCGTGGCCCTGAAATGGAACCGGTAGACAGTGAGCCTCGTCACATCAGCTGGGGGAATGAATGAAGGGGATCCGGGGGACTGTGGGTGAGTCATTCATTCCTGCCTCCTCCTGAGACCCGGGGCTGCACAAGGTCAGACAGAGGACAAGGGGCCAGCAAAGGGGACCACGTAGGAGGGGCCATGAGGTCACAAGGAAAGCAGGAGGAGTGAGTCACAGCAGGACGACCTGGGGGCCCAGAAGGAGAGGTCAGTGTGGACGCTGCTGAGAAGCAGGTGAGGTGGGGATAGGGAAGGGTCCATTGGATTAAAGTGGGCAACAGAAGGTCCTTGGTGGCCTGGACAGGAGCAGGGGTCTCACCCGAGGATCCAGCTCCACGCTCTCCCCAGGCTGTGGGTCCTTCATGGCAGCATCTGCTGGGGCAGAACAGGGGTGTATCTCCTGGCAGGTCCCCGCCTGCTCCCAGATGGGCCTCTAACCCAGGGTGAGAGGAGGCACCAGGTCACACAGTGTGCATCTCAGTCCTTCTCACCCCTGACCCCACACCCTCCCAGCCTAACCCTCCCTATTGCCTCCTGAAATCCCTGTGCCCCCTCGCCCAGGGCAGCTGTCTCTTTCTCTCACAGAGGGGCTCCTCCTGGGCATCTGCAGCTGGGCCGCAGCTGGGGGAGGAGACAGAAAAGTTAGGGACGGCGGGGGGTAGGGGGTGGGGGGTCGGGGGGAGGGCCAAGGTCAGGGAAAGCCTGGGGCCTGTGGGGCAGGCCGAAGCTCTATCCACTGAGCCAAACCAGCTAGGGCCCTCCACATTTTCTGATTTGAGGTTCCGGAGAAATCTTTTTCTCAGCTAACCTCCAGCTATTTCTTTTTCCTGTGGCAGGTGCTCTGAGTTCCCCCTCCTGTGACCCAGGTCACCCCTACTCACCCGATGTACTGCCTTTGCTCCGATGCCGGAATCGGAGGAAGAGGAAGAGAAGGAGGGAGAGCAGCAGGACAAGGGCCACCGAGACCCCAAACAGGATGATCAGGTTCCATTTGAGACCTTGAACACAAGTGATGTCATGAATGAGCCAATGGTGTAATAAATGAGCACCTACTGTGTGTGAGGCACATGCTGGGGTCTGTCATTCATCTCTTCTAACTTCACAACAGTCATGCAACAGGGACTGCTGACCCCACTACCCATTTCACTGAGGCTCAGAGAGGTTAATCGGAAGCCCCAGGTCACCCAGCCTGGGGGGCAGGGCTGGGACTGGAACCTGGGACAGGGTCCCTGTGTGTTGTTATTATTATTTTAATCCTCACCCAAAGGTATTTTTCCATTGATCTTTAGAGAGAGAGTGGAAGTGAGGGAAGAGGGGGGGAAAGAGAGACAGAGAGAGAGAGAGAGAAATACTTATGTGAGAGAGACAAATTGACTAGTTGCCTCCCACATGTGCCCCGACTAAGGTGGGGGATCGAATCTGCAACTAAGGTAAGTGCCCTTGACCGGGAACTGAACCTGCGACCCTTTAGTCCAAGGGCTGATGCTCTAACACAGTGGTTCTCAACCTGTGGGTCGAGACCCCTTTGGGGGTCGAACGACCCTTTCACAGGGGTCGCCTAAGACCATTGGAAAACACATATAAATAATTACATATTGTTTTTGTGATTGATGACTATGCTTTAATTATGTTCAATTTGTAACAATGAAAATACATCCTGCATATCAGATATTTACATTACAATTCATAACAGTAGCAAAATTACAGTTATGAAGTAGCAACGAAAATAATTTTATGGTCGGGGGTCACCACAACATGAGGAACTGTATTAAAGGGTGGCAGCATTAGGAAGGTTGAGAACCACTGCTCTAACAGATGGAGCAAAACTGGTCAGGGCATTATTACTATTATTGTTGTTGTTGTTTTTATTATTATCATTATTAATGCTGTCCCTGTACCTGCAGGTAGAGCCACACCTCTCTATCTCAGCCCAGATCCCTGTCCCACTCTGCAGCCTGACCCCCCACACAGTGGGGCCTGTGCACGTGGGGTGCCTCTGGGAAGGGCAGAAGGGAGGCCTGTGTCCTTCCTGAGCACTAACCGGGGCCGGGCTGCGTGCTGAGGGCCTTCCCTTTGAGGGAGGGGGCGAGGGTGGCCTGACCCAAAGCCCATGGACCAGGACTCGGAGGAACAGACTTGTCTAAGGTCCCACAGGCGGGAAGGAGCAGAGCTGGGATTTGAACCAGGGCTGAGGCTTCTTCTGACTCCACGGCTGCTCCTTGGAAGGCTTAGTGGAGGAGACTCACACTGCCTGTGTCCCCAACACACATGCACACACACACACACAAGACACAGAGGCACATGCATAAACACGCATGTACAAATGTGCTTGTGCACACATGCATGGAGGCGCGCATGTAAACGCGCATGCACAAACGTGCACACGCACACAATGCGTGCACACACGTGTACGCACACACAGACACACACACACACACCCCTCACCCTTTGCGATTGGAGACCTTGGTCCCCGTGAGAAGGAGGAACTTTCCTCAGGCCATTACCTAGGAATTGGCTGAGCCAAGACCAACACTGAGCTCCCACCCACCACCTCCCCCAGACCCTCACTGAGTCCTCTGCAGGCCTGACTTCCTAGTGGGGGACCAATCCTCAGGGCTCCTGGAGATCAGGATGGAAGGTGAGGGGTGGGGGCTGTTCCTCCCACAGGCTGGACCCCAACATCTCCCTCTCCCATGACCACCCCACCTGTTGGCCTCAGAGCCCTGAGGCACCATGATTCCTCCAGCGTCTCCACTCCCCAGTCACCCTGGGAGACAGGCCGAGCCCCAGCAAGGATTCCTGCTCTCGCTGGGGGTCCGGCCTCTGCTGGTCACACTCCTGTCTTGGTCTCTCTGGCTGAGGCCACAGGACTGGGGCCTGGAGGGTCTAGATGGGTGCTCCTGGCCTTGTCTCCTTATGGTCAGCCCCACCTTCTCCAGCCTCCCTCTGCTCACGGGAGCACGGCTGGGCCTCAGGGATGGGGACGGGGATGAGGAAGGGATGAGAGCAGCTCTGGCTTTTTCCATCCCTCCAGGAGGTGAGAGTTCCCTCTGGGTGACCCTCTTCCTGGTCCTAACTCACGCCCATTGCAGCCCAAGGTCCCCTGGGGCAGGGCCCTGAACTGACCTGGGGACAAAGGGCTGGGGCTTGAGCTCCTCACCTGAGACCATCAGCTCCAGGGGGTCACTGGGGTGTGACAGCAGGTAGCGGGAGGTGCTGCGTGAGCCATAGCACCTGTAGGTCCCCTGGTGGCCTGAGGTCACAGGACTGAGGGTGAAGTTGGCCGGAGAGGGTGCAGACGTGTTCTGTAGACGAAGGTGCTGGAGAGGGTCCAGTGACCCCTCCCTGTGCAGGTGGAAGGTGTCCAACCAGATCTCAGACCCACACTGCAGGGTCACGGTCGCTCCCCTGGCCACTGAGGGTCCCGGCTGGGCTGAGAGGGAGGGTTTCCTGTACATTCCTGGGGAGAGGAAGGTTGTGATGTGTAGAGAGTCACCCCTCCCCTCATGCCCTTGACCCTGAGCTGAGGGACCTTGTCCTTCTCCAGAGACCCTGTCTGTGACCCCCTCCCAGCTCCTCTCAGTCCCCCTGGGGGTGTCTTTTATCTCCATGGCCCTCACCCCCTTTCTCACTCCCTCCCCTAGACCTGCCCAGCTCAGCCTCTGCTCCAGGCCCCTCTCCTGGACCCCATCACCCCCAGGTGACCCTGGGCCAGAGCCCTGAGCAGACCCTCAGGAGAGGGGCAGGGCTGGCTCCTCACCTGCCACCAGGATGTCCAGGGGGGCGCTGGGGGCCGACCATGCAGAGGAGAGGTTGTGTCCACTGTAGCATCTGTACCGGCCCCCGTGGGTGCGGTTCACGTGGCCCAGGGGGAAGTCGGGGCTGTGCTGCCCCTCAAGGCGCTGAGGGGGTGTGAGCCCCTCGTCCTTGGTCAGAGCGAATGTGTCAAAGCCGGCCTCCGCGTGGCACCGGAGGGTCAGGCTGTGTCCAGGCAGCACCAGCGAGCCTGGCTGGGCCGAGAGGGCGGGCTCCCTGTGCACACCTGGGAGGAGGGGACAGTGGCACCAGGGGACACCCCACATCGCCCACTGGGCTGCACTGAGAGGCCTCACATGTCCCTCCCTGAGCCTCCCGCCTGTGGGTCTGTCCCCCAGAGGCCAGTGTCACGGACCCCCATGAGCCCAGGGCCCCAGTGGACACACAGCACAGTCATTTTGGGCCCAGGAAACAGATGGGGCTGCACAGGGGTCTGTCCCTCACCTGTGACCTCAATGTGCAGAGGGTCACTGGGCTGTGACCACACGTTGGGGTTGGAGCTGGGAGAACCATAGCATCTGTAGGTCCCCCCATGGGAGGGGCTCACGGGGCCCAGAGGGAAGATGGCCTGCCACCTCCCATCATAGGTCCTGGGTTCTGCTTCCATGTGTTGGGGCGGGTCAGCCCCTCCCTCCGTCAGCAGATGGAAAGTGCCAGATGTCTGTGAGCTGCAGGAGAGGGACACGTTCCCTCCTGAGGCCACCACAGGGCTTGGCCGGGCTGAGAGGGAGGGTGCAGGGTACACTCCTGAGGGAGGAGAAGATCTGTGTTAACGGGACCGTCACCCTCATGCCCCAGGTGTGTTCTGTGAGGGGTGGGTCCCCCTGAGGCCACACTTTATTCCCTCTGCCTGTGACCCGGAGCCTACAGTGGGGAGGGGACCCGGTGTCTCCCTTACCTGTCACCACCAGGAGCAGGGGGTCACTCCGCTCTGAGACTATGTTCCCAGGGGTGTAATATTTGCACTGGTACAGTCCTGCGTGGGATGGGGTCATGGCTTCATTGAGGAAACTGGCCTTATTGCTGGAGTCCTGTGGGATCCTCGTGTCCAAGGGGCTAGAGCCCCTCTCTTTATACAGAACATAGGCTTCAGCCTGCAGAGACCCCTGACACCAGATGGCCACAGGGCTCCCCCGGGTGACGATGGGGCCTGGGTCAGCCCAGATGGAGGGTTTGGGGACGACCCCTGGAAAGAAATCAGACCTAAAATGTCAGGGGCATCCTTCTCCCCTTATGACGTCATGAATGAGCCAAAGATGCCATGTAATGAGCACCTACTGTGTGCGAGGCACATGCTGGGGCCTGTCACTCATCTCCTCTAACCCTGACAACAGTCATGCACCAGGGATGGCTGACCCCACCACCCACTTCACTGAGGCTCAGAGAGGTCAATCGTGTGCCCCAGGTCACCCAGCCTGGGTGGGGCAGGGCTGAGACTGGAACCCAGGACTGTGGGTTCTCTGTGCTGCCCTCACGCTGCCTCCTCCCCCCCGAGCCCCTCTTTGGACACCAACTTCGTGCTCTGGGCTCCTCCTCTGCAGGGGCCTGTCCACGTCTCATCTGGAGCTGAGGGTCCTTCCTCATTACCCGCCCCCAGCACAGCAGGGACAGGGAGGGGCAGGTGTGGGCTGGACTCTGAGTCTAGGATCTGTCTCCACCCTGCAGGCCCTGATGCTCCCTTGGGAGGGTCAGGCTGGGCTGGGGTGCTGCCTTCCTGAGCTCTGTGAGGCCCTTATGTCACCTCATCTCCCAGCAGCCTGTGAGCAGGATGGGACCAGGGATGAGCAGACAGGACCTTGACACTCAGAGGAGAGAAGGGACCGCCCAGCCCCACAGCAGGAGCAGCAGAGGCGGGAGCTGAACCAGGACAGGTCCACCCTGTTCCCTCCTCTGAGCTGACCCTGAGCTGGGTGCCCGGACCCTTGTCCTGCCTGTCCCTCCCGGTACAGAGTCACCATCACTGCGACAGAGGGGATAGGCCCCTGGGGGGCTGCCCTGTGAGGCCCCCTCTCCCAGGAGGTCAGGGCCAGAACTGACAGGAAATGTAAGGTCTGGGCCATAATTCACTTTCTTAACACATGCAGACACGGAAGCCCAGTCAGGGGAAGGGCGTGTTCAATTGGCAGACTTCAGAGGGGCCTGAACTTGCACGTGGCTCAGCCCCTGTCCCCATGGAGGCACCCACCACCTCCCACAGATGTCCCACTTCCCCTCTGTGAGCCCGACTCTGTGGGTGGGGGAGCCCGATCCTCAGAGCCCTGGGGCCTGTGGTTCCCTGAAATCTGTCCCCAACTCCTTGCAGCCTTAGGACACAGCCTGCCCTTAGGTGTCAGGGGGCGGGGGGGCCATTAGGTCCTCAGAGACTCAGAACTGCCCAGGGGTGCTGTCTCCCTCTGAGCAAAGGGGACCACGTGGGAGGAGGGGCTGGGTCCCAGTGGTCCTGGGAAGGACAGGAAGAAGGTGAGAGTCTGGAGTCCCCCTCACAGAGCCCTCACTAAGTCCCTCTCACTGCCCACCTGGCACCTTCTGGACCAGGTGAGGGGGAGGGGTGGAGAGGGGACAGGGGTGTCTGAGGGTCAGATCCCCTCTGGGCACCCTCGCCGGTTTGGCTCAGTGGATAGAGTGTCGGCCTGCAGACTGAAGGGTCCCAGGTTCGATTCCGGTCAAGGGCATGTACCTTGGTTGCGGGCACATCCCCGGTAGAGGGTGTGCAGGAGGCAGCTGATTGATGTTTCTCTCTCATTGATGTTTCTATCTCTCCATCCCTCTCCCTTCCTCTCTGTAAGAAATCAATCAAATATATATTTAAAAAAAAAAGATCTCCGCTGGATGACCATCCCTAGAGCCCCTCACTCCCTTTCAGACCATAATTCCTCTGGGGAAGGGACCTGAGCTGATAGCTGGCAGACAGGGTCAGGGGCCCCTCACCTGAGACCAGGAGCTCCAGGGGCTCACTGGGGAGTGACAGCAGGAAGGGGGAGGAGCTGTTTGAGCTGTAGCACCTGTAGGTGCCCCCGTGGGCTGGGGTCACAGGACTCATGGAGAACTCCGCCTGGAACTGCTGAGCTCGGCCCTCTGGTCTCAGATGCAGGGGGGGATCGGCTGCCCCCTCCTTGGACAGATGGAAAGTGTCCCCCGGGCTCCGTGACTGACACAGCAGGGTCACGTTCTCTCCTGAGGCCACCCTGGGGCCTGGCTGCACCGAGAGGGAGGGTCTGTCATACAGCCATCCTAGAGAGAGGGAGGGAGGGTGAGGGCTGCCTGCCCAGCTTCTTCTGACCTGAGAGGCACCTGGCCTCTCTCTCTGAGGACCCTCCTCTCTGTCTGTCTCTGTTTCTCTGAGTCTCCCCATCTCCCCTCCCACCCCCTGCCTCTCTCTGTCTCTCTCCCTCCCTGGGGCCTGCACTGTCATTCTGGTCTCACCACCTTAGACGCCCAGCAGGGCCTGTGCAGATCTGGTTCCCTGACTGAACCCACTGGCTCCTCACCTGCCACCAGGATGTCCAGGGGGTCACTGGGGGCCGACCACTCAGAGGAGAGGGTGTATCCACCGTAGCATCTGTACCGGCCCCCGTGGGAGCTGCTCACAGTGTCCAGGAGAAAGTGGGCCTGAGACAGCCCAGCCTGGGGCTGCAGGACAAGGCTCTGGGGAAGGTCTCGTCCCCCCTCCTTGGACAGAGCGAATCTCTCATAGCTGACATCAGAGCGACACTGGAGGGCCAGGCTCTGTCCATAATCCACGATGGGGCCCTGCTGGGTCAGGAGGGAGGGCTTCCCAGACTCACCTGGGGAGACCAGGCATGAATTACAGGGGCTTCTCCTCCCATAAACCCCTTTTCCTGGCCTGGCTCCCAGGTGTCCCTGTCTCTCTCCGTGTCTCTGGCCCAGGAGCCCCTGTTTTCCCACACCCCACCTTCTCGCCTGGGGCTCCCCTCACAAAAAAGACCCCAATAACCTGGCTGGTGCCTCAATCCATGGATGGGACAATAATGGGACATACCTGGGACCAAAAGCTCCAGGGCATCACTGGGGAGTGACCACACCTGAGGGATGTTCCTGTAACAGCCATAGCATCTGAACGTCCACCTGTGAATGGAGGTCACGGGGCCCACAGGGAACAGGGCCTCGGACTGCCCCCTGCTCTGTGTCTGTGAGTCCAGGGTCCAGGAGAGCCTGTGATCTCCTTCCTTAGTCAGAATGAACCTGTCAAATCCCTGCCCTGAGCCACACTGGAGGGTCACGTTCCCTCCTGAGGTCACAACAGGGCTGGGCAGGGCTGAGAGGCTGGGTATGCTGTAGGATCCTAGGAGAGGAGGAGGCAGCGTGTTAAATGGGGCTCACACCTCCCTCATGTCTCCCAGGGCTGGGCTGTGAGAGGGGGACACCCTGAGAGCAGACACCCCCCTGAGGGCAGAGCCTGAGGCTGGGACCCCTGAGTGTCCTCTCACCTGTCACCACCAGCTCCAGGGGGTCACTGTGCTCTGACCAGCCAGCAGGCCTGTAGTAGAGACAGCAATATCTCCCTGCATCACGCTCTGTCATGTGTGTGATGGAGAACTTGGCCTTGTCCCCGGGCTCCTGTGGCTTCTCTCTTTTCCGTGGTGATGGGCTTCCCTCTTTCTCCAGCTGGTACTCCTCAGCCCTGGGGTCCCCTCACACCAGATGGTCACGGGGCTCCCCCAGGGATTCACAGGGCCTGGCTCCGCCCAGAGGGTGGGCTTGGGGAGGGGCCCTGGAAGGAATCAGAGGCTGGGTCACAGGACATTCCCCCCCTGGTCCCAGCTCTCGGTCCCAGATGCCCCCCATCTGTCAGACAGATCCTTCCCCTGCTGCCTGGAGGGTGGCCCTTGTCCCCATTGAGGAGTGGGACCTGGACACCTGGGGAGACTCACCTGCCTGCTCTGGGGTCCTGAGGCCCACACTCAGCCCTGGAAGAGAGTCCCTGTGAGAGATTTGCCCTGAACCCTGAGCAGCAGCCTCCTCCCCATGAGCCTCCTGAGTCCTGGGGTCCTGACAGACCAGGGCTCCCCTCCTCCCTCCTCCCTTCTCACCGAGGCAGAGCAGGGCCCTGAGGGTGGGGGTCATGGCGTCTTTCCCTGTGGCCTCAGCTGAGCAGATGGAGGAGGGCACGGTGGACACAGGATGGACACAGACACGCACAGGTGGTGGTCACTTGGAGGCCGGCCTTGCCTGTCACAGGGTTGTCACGCCAGCAGCCCGCAGGTGAGGGCACAGCCTCTCTCTGGCAGCCTGGCTCTCATTTTCATGGTGAAGCAGGAAATCGCCCTGGAGCCTCCTGAGACGCCCCTTGCAGGTGAGGTGACCCAGGGCCCGTCCTTCCTGTCAGAGCCTCCCCCACGGGGCCTCCTTCCTCCTCAGCCCGTCCATCAGCACCTCCCTGTGGTCCTCACCACGGACAGTGTCACCTGGGCCTGGAGACGCTTCAGGAAGACGTGGGTCCCTGTGGCTGCAGAGCTCAGATCAGCAGGGACACGCTCACCCTCGCGCTGTGCAGCTCAGGGCGATGTCCCTGTGACAGTGAGCACAGAGGGAAATGCAGGGAAATAAGGGAAGGAAACAGGTCCCTTCTATGGCCCTAGGGGCTGGGTTTTCTTTCTATCACATGTTTCTTCATGAACTTCTCTTTTTCTCAGCCACAGCCTCCAGCCCCTCCTTCCTGGAAATAAGCCTCAGGCTCACTTTCCCCCTCAGGGCCCCTTTTCCTCGGGCAGAGCTGTCCCCCTGGGACCATGGCTTGTCATAGACCAGGGGTGGGCAAACTTTTTGACTCGAGGGCCACAATGGGTTCTTAAACTGGACCGGAGGGCCGGAACAAAAGCATGGATGGAGTGTTTGTGTGAACTAATATAAATTCAAAGTAAACATCATTACATAAAAGGGTACGGTCTTTTTATTTTTAGTTTTATTCATTTCAAACGGGCCGGATCCGGCCCGCGGGCCGTAGTTTGCCCACGGCTGTCATAGACAGTAAGACTGCCATCTGGTCTAGAGCTTTGATTTGTTGAAAAAAAAACCCTTTGTTTAAATACTTGTGTTCCACCTGCTACCTGTGTGAACTGGGCAGTAATGTCTCAATCAGGTGTTTTCTTCCACTTTTTTTTTTTTTTTACAAGAGAACACCCACTGTAATTTATTTACTTTTCAATGAGTTTAAATCCTAAAGGGTTACAGCACTACACAGATTCAGTGCCCAATGGTCTTAGCAGGACGGTTGCTCTGGAATTTGGCACGAAGCGTCCACTATCTCCATGAGCCACGTGGGATGGACACTCACGTCACAGGGTGGGAACAGAAGGGCAGTGAAGGAGAGTCAGCGAGGTCAGGGAGGGAGGGAGAGCACCCCAGGTGGATGGTGGAGGCATCCTCTACAGCAGCGGTTCTCAACCTGTGGGTCGCGACCCCTTTGGGGGTCCAACGACCCTTTCACAAGGGTCGCCTAAGACCATCAGAAAACACATATATAATTACATATTGTTTTTGTGATTCATCACTATGCTTTAATTATGTTCAATTTGTAACAATGAAAATACATCCTGCATATCAGATATTGACATGACAATTCATAACAGTAGCAACATTACAGTTATGAAGTAGCAACGAAAATAATCTTATGGTTGGGGGTCAGCACAGCATGAGGAACTATATTAAAGGGTCTCGGCATTAGGAAGGTTGAGAACCGCTGCTCTACAGGGACATGGCCCACGTCCTCCTGCACCCAAACCTCGTCGACCACGTCTCCTCCCCTGGACGTTCTCAGCAGACAGTTTCCCCAACTATGGTCCACATTCTCTTTCGCCACCTCCTGGGATCATCAGATGGGCTCCAAGGCTCCCCCACTCTGAACGGCGCGTTGCTCCCTCTGTATTCTCATCCTGGCTGCATCTAGGGTCCTTCTGGTGTCATTTCCAGCCTGAAATAGCAGCACCCCGAGGACAACCAGGACCAAGCCAGCCACGCCCATCCATCCGAATGAGGTTCTCCACTGGGTAGGCTTGGGGATGGGAAAATCCGTAGGTAAAGAAGTCTCAGAGGTCAGGGCGGACTCAAACCTCCAGGATTCTGGTGTCTTCCCTGGGCTCCCAGCTCCCCTGCACATCAGCAGCCCAGTGATGTCTGAACTCAGCACCTGCTCGGAATCACCTTGGAAGAGCTATCATCCTGTAAGAGGATGAGAGAAGATATGATCAAAATTCAGAAACTGGGTTCAGGAGTGGGAGGTCCTGTCTGTTTCTACTCTCTCATGGGTGGACCCTGCTCTGTGGAACCTCCTCCACCTCACTGTTTATTACTGTCACCGACATTCCTAGGGACAGGGCCCTGAGCTGACGGAGCATAGAAAGGATGGGGTCAGGGCTCCCCACCTGAGACCATCAGCTCCAGGGGGTCACTGGGGTGTGACAGCAGGTAGCAGGAGGTGCTGCGTGAGCCATAGCACCTGTAGGTCCCCTGGTGGCCTGAGGTCACAGGACTGAGGGTGAAGTTGGCCTGAGAGGGTGCAGACGTGTTCTGCAGACGAAGGTGCTGGGGAGGGTCCAGCGACCCCATCCTGTGCAGGTGGAAGGTGTCAAACCAGATCTCAGACCCACACTGCAGGGTCACGGTCGCTCCCCTGGCCACTGAGGGTCCCGGCTGGGCTGAGAGGGAGGGTTTCCTGTACATTCCTGGGGAGAGGAAGGTTGTGATGTGTAGAGAGTCACCCCTCCCCTCATGCCCTTGACCCTGAGCTGAGGGACCTTGTCCTTCTCCAGAGACCCTGTCTGTGACCCCCTCCCAGCTCCTCTCAGTCCCCCTGGGGGTGTCTTTTATCTCCATGGCCCTCACCCCCTTTCTCACTCCCTCCCCTAGGCCTCTGCCCAGCTCAGCCTCTGCTCCAGGCCCCTCTCCTGGACCCCATCACCCCCAGGTGACCCTGGGCCAGAGCCCTGAGCAGACCCTCAGGACAAGGGCAGGGCTGGCTCCTCACCTGCCACCAGGATGTCCGGGGGGGGCTGGGGGCCGGCCATGCAGAGGAGAGGCTGTGTCCACTGTAGCATCTGTACCGGCCCCCGTGGGTGCGGTTCACGTGGCCCAGGGGGAAGTCGGGGCTGTGCTGCCCCTCAAGGCGCTGAGGGGGTGTGAGCCCCTCGTCCTTGGTCAGAGCGAATGTGTCAAAGCCGGCCTCCGCGTGGCACCGGAGGGTCAGGCTGTGTCCAGGCAGCACCAGCGAGCCTGGCTGGGCCGAGAGGGCGGGCTCCCTGTGCACACCTGGGAGGAGGGGACAGTGGCACCAGGGGACACCCCACATCGCCCACTGGGCTGCACTGAGAGGTCTCACATGTCCTTCCCTGAGCCTCCCGCCTGTGGGTCTGTCCCCCAGAGGCCAGTGTCACGGACCCCCATGAGCCCAGGGCCCCAGTGGACACACAGCACAGTCATTTTGGGCCCAGGAAACAGATGGGGCTGCACAGGGGTCTGTCCCTCACCTGTGACCTCAATGTGCAGAGGGTCACTGGGCTGTGACCACACGTTGGGGTTGGAGCTGGGAGAACCATAGCATCTGTAGGTCCCCCCATGGGAGCGGCTCACGGGGCCCAGAGGGAAGATGGCCTGCGACCTCCCATTATAGGTCCTGGGTTCTGCTTCCATGTGTCGGGGCGGGTCAGCCCCTCCCTCCTTCAGCAGATGGAAAGTGCCAGATGTCTGTGAGCTGCAGGAGAGGGACACGTTCCCTCCTGAGGCCACCACAGGGCGTGGCCGGGCTGAGAGGGAGGGTGCAGGGTACACTCCTGAGGGAGGAGAAGATCTGTGTTAACAGACCGTCACCCTCATGCCCCAGGTGTGTTCTGTGAGGGGTGGGTCCCCCTGAGGCCACACTTTATTCCCTCTGCCTGTGACCCGGAGCCCACAGTGGGAGGGGACCCGGTGTCTCCCTTACCTGTCACCACCAGGAGCAGGGGGTCACTCCGCTCTGAGAGTATGTTCCCAGGGGTGTAATATGCACACCGGTACAGCCCTGCGTGGGAGGGGGTCGTGGCTTCAGTGAGGAAACCGGCCCTATTGCTGGAGTCCTGTGGGATCCTCGTTTCCAAGGGGCTAGAGCCCCTCTCTTTATACAGAACATAGGCTTCAGCCTGCAGAGACCCCTGACACCAGATGGTCACAGGGCTCCCCCGGGTGACGATGGGGCCTGGGTCAGCCCAGATGGAGGGTTTGGGGACAACCCCTGGAAAGAAATCAGACCTGAAATGTCAGGGGCATCCTTCTCCCCCTTTTCCCGACCTGTCACCCCAAGGCCCCTCCCTGATTGGTCACCATTATCCCAAACCTGTGTCTCCCCAGCTGCCCAGGAGGTGACTGTGCTAAAGCAGTAGGTCAGGGGGAGGACTCACCTGCCTGTACCTGGTCCCACGAGCCCTGACACAGCCTTGGAAGAGAGTCCCTGTGAGAACCGTCCCCGACCGCACACAGAAGCTCCGGGCTTGGTCTGGGCCCCTGAGCACTGGGGGCAGACCTGGGACTGAGAAGTCTCCTCTCCCCAAAGTCCTGTCCCCACTGAGCCTCCTGAGTCCTGGGGTCTCACAAGGCCAGGACCTGGGAGGGGCGGGGACCCCATCCCTCCTCCTTTCCCCACAGACTCACCAAGGCCCAGGAGGACAATGAAGGTCAAGGTGGTGGTGCTGTCTGCCATGGTCCCCATGGTACTGATGATGGATGAAGTCCACAGAGCCCAGCAGGACAAGCAGATGCACGGGTGTGACTGGGTCCCGGCTCCGGGTGACAGGTCCTGTTTCCTCATCAGCCTCACTCTGCTCTCCCTGAAGGATGGCTGAGGACACAGCAGGTCCCCGGGACCTTCAGGACCAGATCTGAGTCTCAGCAGACCCCCACACTCTGCCTCCACCTCCTGTCCAACTCCAATCCAGAGGGTGACCCTGGTCCCAGTACACGAGGGTGCAGGGTGCAGGGCAGAGCAGAAAGAAACACCAGCTCCGGCCTCGTACCTGAGTCTGTGTGACCTTGGGAATGCCCTTCTCTTTCCTGAGACTCCACAAATGCACACTTTCCCCTGTCCTTTCACCATCCTGTCAGCATAGTGATGGTTACTGAGTTGTTAGCCCACCCCTCCTCCCTTCCCCAGAGCTCACTGAGGTCAAGAAGGGCAGGGAGGTTCTGGGTCGGGGGGCTTCCTCACATGGTCCCCAGTGTGCAGGTGACATAAACTCCACAGAGCCTGGGGGACAAAAGGGAGAATGAGGTGTGACAAGGTCCAGTCCCCAGGCGATACATCACCGGTTCATCAGTGGCCACACAGGAAAGGCAGTAGCTCCTCCCTGAAGGGTGGGCCCTAGGGGACAGCAAGCTATGGGACCTCTGAGACCGACCTGAGTCTCACCAGACCCCACACGCTCTGCCTTCACCTCATGCCAAACCCAAATCCAGAGGGTGACAGCCGTCCCAGGTGATAAGGGTGGAGGAACGGGGCAGGAGAGGACCCCACCCAATTTCTGGCCCAATTCTGACTCTGCCTTTTCTAGAACCTCTGTGAGCTTGGGTAAGACACTTCCTTTTCCTGAACCTCTGTAAATGCAATTGCTCTTCCCTTCTCTCACTGCCAGGCAATCAGGCAGTATTACTGAGCAGTAACCCTGGGCCGTCATTGGCCAGGCAATCAGGCAGTATTACTGAGCAATAACCCTGGGCTGTCATTGGCCAGGCAATCAGGCAGTATTACTGAGCAGTAACCCTGGGCCGTCATTGGCCAGGCAATCAGGCAGTATTACTGAGCAATAACCCTGGGCTGTCATTGGCCAGGCAATCAGGCAGTATTACTGAGCAGTAACCCTGGGCCGTCATTGGCCAGGCAATCAGGCAGTATTACTGAGCAGTAACCCTGGGCCGTCATTGGCCAGGCAATCAGGCAGTATTACTGAGCAGTAACCCTGGGCTGTCATTGGCCAGGCTCTGGAGAGTCGTACCTGAAGCTCAGGGATCCCTTCCCTGCACAAATGGGGCAGAGATGAATGAAGCAGATGTTACAGATATTTAGGCAGCAAACAGTTCGGTTACAGTCTCATGTACACGTTGGGAGAATTGCCGCATCCATTTATGGCTAGGGTTCAGGATCTGAAGAAGGGGCCACGCACAAATGAAAACACTAGACAAGAAATATGAATTTAGAAGGCATGGGGGCCAGGTGGAAACTTCCCTCTAGTGGAGAAGCTCTCTGAAACCCTGGACCTGTCAGCTTCTATTCAATTTTAGATACACATCTTGCCCTCATTTAGGCACGGCAAACAGGTAGCAGACAGACTATCTCAAAAGTAAGTAAAAGATCAGTAAAGATTTACGTTGAGGTTATTAGGTCAGGAAATTGCTTCGAGCCATCATTATCTCAACACAGAACAATCGGTGCATAGCTTTTAGCCCTGCTAAAGCTCAAGGTTCATCAGCCTTCCAAGTTCCTTGATCACTCTCATGATAATGTTGACAATGGATGACTTCCCGCATTTCCCCCTTTTTGTTTTCTTAATAAATCTTGAAAAGTGTATGCCGTCTGTAGGGCCTGAGTCCTTTTAAGACTCTTCATTCCGCATCTGCAGATTAGAAATAAACATATAAGAACAAGAATGAGACAGACAATAGTGGTTATGCTAAGAGACAAATGTAAGGAGATCCAGTGAAAGGGATTAAATTCTTTCATGTCCTTTTTAAATTGCTGCCAGGCACCTAAGGAATTAGTTTGTAAGTTTGCCTGGGATAATTGTACAATATGCTGTTGTAATTCTAAAATATCAAGGGTTGTGTTACCTTTACCCCAAGCACCAAGAAGGTGATTTTTTATTGATTCCCAAGGGTGAAAGGTACTATTACAGGGAACGGGGGGTAACACAAATCTGGGAAAAATTATAATGACACTGTAAGGATATGCTTTGCTCTACGCTGTGGATTTTATCATGCACCCACAAGACTGTAGACTTTAGTGCTGATCATTTCATCTCAACCTGGCTGTCAATTCTTTTTTGTATAGACAAGGTCTTAGTTACATTTTCCTTAACTTGTTGTACAAATTGAGAAGTTTGAACAGTTTTTACCATGGATGAAGCAGTGATGCCCACAGAAGTAAGTAACATTATGAGGGCAAAGAGTCCTGCAATTAACATTCCAAGAAATCTTTTTTGTCGTTTTAAGATTTTTACCAGGTCATGTAACAATTGGTAGGTTTGATGAGATTCCCAAGGCTCAGTTAGGTTAGTAGGAACCCAAGTGAAAGCAGGTTGTTTTAAAATCATGAGGGAATCTTTTTGGAATGTAGAATTAATACAATGGGATAGTGTGCAGCCTGTGCATGACACCTCATACAAATGGCTTGTCTCATTAAGGCACATCTGGATGGGGCCTGAGAGGAGTACAAAAGGATCAAATACACAAGTGGTGGCAAATACTCTTATTGGAAGTTCCCCATAAGTTACGAATTGAATTATCTGAGCTATAGTTAAAACTATACCATTTTATAGGTGCAAGTGCAGCAGCTAATTTCCATTGTGTATTTTGTAGGGGCCAATTGTCATGTTGTAATTGAGATCCAACAAATCCTCCTCCATGCCATAAGATGAAATGATTAGCTTCAACATATAGATAAGATGCGGTCCCCTTCCATTTTAGGGTGCAGTTGTTACTATACGCAGACCTGTAGAGGCTCCAATCCACAAAGGAAAAACTGTTATTAAGTTTGCTGCTGGTGGCGTGGTCACTATAACAGTCTTGCCAATTAATTTCTTCCTCGGTGGGGTGCCATTCATAAAACTTTTACATAATGGCTTAGTGGGGGGATGTCTTAGTAATGTTACATTTTCTGTACCTCTCCCAGGAGCAAGTAGTGATAGTAGATGTATTTGGGCTTTTGCTTCCCCCTCCTTTGGTGGCCATGCAAGCCAAAAAACTCTCTTTAATTCTACACACACAGGAGCAGTAGTTGGATTCTGTGTCATACAAAAGGGAAGCTGGGTGGCGACACCTATGTAATTATACTTTGCCCATATACTTCCTGGTCCCACCTGTGGTCCTCCTGGATGACCAAGGTGCTTGCTATTATTGGTGAGTGCACTAGGCAGGGGATCAGCCCAAGTAAGGGGTCTCACCCATGGAGGGTCAGGGACATAAGTCCAATATACTTCCCCATTTGCCCCTGGTAGTGTTACCACACAGCTGGTGACTGCTAGCATGGCAAGAAAACATCCTCGGGTGTTCTTGGGGTTTTGGTCTCCTCACAAATTCACTCAGCTTCCTGGACGTCTTCTTCCCCATCCCCCAGGTCATCTCCGGACTGTTTGTTGTCTCTCTCATTCTCCTCCCACTCCTTATCTTCAGCATGTTGCTTGGGGCTACTGCTAACTGTGGCTGGAGTAGTCGATTGTCTGCAGCCCCAGGTACAGGGTGCAGCTCCAGGTGCAAGGTCTTCATTAATCTGATCAGTTCCTCCCTTGGATCCATGTTGAAGTTTAATATTTCTTGCAGGAATCCACATGGGCTTGGAGGAGTTTTCTGGAAATACACAAGCATATCCTTGATCAAATGTTAACCAGACCATTTTCCTTTAGCTTATTCTGACACCGGTGTAATTCCATGGGTGTCTTGCCTTCAGCGTTACAAGTGAAAAAAATTAAAGTAATTAAGGCTTGATGTAGTTTACTTACAGGAGATTTCACCACTATTCCCCCTTTTTGTTTTTCAAATTGGAAACATGGACGCGGGACATTCCTTGATAATCTGTTTCGCCTGCTGTCGAGTTGTTGTATCGCAAATCAGCGAGCTGGACAAGATGCCTTAATCGGCCAATAGTTAGGAGTCATCTTTATTGCATGCAGGTTCAGAGCAGATTACCTCTGTCAAATTCTGAACAAACACAGGAGGGGGTATTTCCTTTTTATATCCTTCTAGTTCTTTGTGTAAAACAGCTTGTAACCTTGAATACATATTATATCTAATCAAACACCTGTAATATCTATACAGACAACTTGTAACTTTGAATACATATTATATCTAATCAAACACCTGTAACCTTGGATGAACAAACACTTGACAGAATATGTGAATTAATACAGTGCATCAGCCCCTTTAGGTGGCTAGCTTGCAAGGTCAGACAGTTAAGTTTATCTTTTCTATTCAAGCAAAAAACAAAGTTATATTTTATAGAATAAGAGACTATCTAAAAATAACAGAGTAGTTCAAACAGCAATTTTAAACAGCAGTTTTTCAAAAGGAGGTACTGTTACAGAGTAGGAAAATTTTTAGGCCTGCTTAATTACCTAGCCACCTCAGCAGCTTGACAGCCTGTGCAAAGTTTCTAGGAACTGAGCTCACACACCTGAGCAACGGCCCACAAAGAACAAACAGACCAACACTCCTGGGCAAAGGCCCACAAAGGACAGACGGATCAAAATTAAGAATAGTCCTGACCTTTAAGTTACCCAGAAATGAATAACAGGAGGATGATGAATAGCTTGGCTAAAACTACGCAATTAGCTTTTGTAACTTGGCTTTGCTTGCTATGGGAACCTGAACACGGATGTAGTTGTCCCCTTTAGATATTGGACTCTGCAGATGGTCGGGCCGCTTCTCTCTTGAGCTTCCCGAGGGGAGGAGCAGACACCGGCCAGTCAATAAAGGCTCTCTAAATTGTAATCAGCCTGGAGTTCTGGTCATTCTGTCACTCGCGCTCCACAACAGTACCACTATGCTTCAGAGTGAATGAAAATTGTTTAGACAACGTTTTGGCAGGCTGATGTAAAAGGTGATGAAATTCTGTCGCCTGTTTTAATAAAGCAGCCAATTGATCCCTATATGCATTTCCTTTTGTTAAAGAACCAGGACCTGTTTAAATAGTATAAATAGACTTTGGTCACTGAGCCATTTTAATCGAGCAGTTTCAATTCTGTTTACCAGGCCAGCAGCATAGGCAGAATCAGAAATAATATTACGAGGCTCTTGGAAATCCTGCAATGCAGCCTTGATAGCTTCTAATTCAATTCTTTGCCCAGAAGTATGACTGGTCTGGATGAGTCAGTCTGAATTCATGGCATGATAAGCAGCTTTACCATTAGATGAACTATCAGTAAAAATAGTTAATGCTCTAGGAATAGGTTCCTGCCTAATATTTTTTGGTATAATAATAGGGGTGTAATATAAAAATTGTAGTAATTTTTTAGTAGGTGACAGCTAATTTCCCCTGAATATTTACGTACTTCAATTTGCCAATGTAAATCAATCTGAAATAAGGTTTATTTTCTAACTTCATTTGTCCTTAGGTGTGGACAGTAAATGCTACTAATTGGATTTCTGCTATCAGTCTTTTTGAATATATAGGCATAAGCTTTGTTTAGGGAGGCAAAATACAAATTACTTACTTTTAAGTGTCCTTGGTTTAGGGAAGAGAGGATTTATCAGATGGTCCCAAACCGCTTGGCATTTATATTTTTTAGATGGTTGCAAATGCTGTCCATGCGACGCCACAAAATTAGAAAATGATTCTGTAGGTCCTTGCATACACTTAATAAAGCTTCCTTAGGATTCCTAAGTATGTTGAATAAATTTTCCATTTCTCCCGTAGAGATTTTTAGATAAGGTCTTAACTAATTAATGTCCTCTAATAATATCTAAAAGCCATTTAAGGTTTTAAGGCAATCTTTTTGTATTTCCACCTTTTGAGGCCTAATACATTGACTATTAATTACAGTTCCTAGATATTTGAAGGGAACTTCCTTCTGTTTTTTCTCCCAGAGTAATCTCTAAGCCACATTTAAGGAATTTCTTTTAAAAACTTTTACTTTCGCCCTGACCAGTTTGGCTCAGTGGATAGAGCATTGGCCTGCGGACTGAAGGGTCCCAGGTTCGATTCCAGTCAAGGGCATGTACCTTGGTCGTGGGCACATCCCCGGTAGGAGGTGTGCAGGAGGCAGCTGATCGATGTTTTTCTCTCATTGATGTTTCTAACTCTCTATTCCTCTCCCTTCCTCTCTGTAAAAAATCAATAAAATATATTTTTAAAAAAACAAAGCAAAAAAACAAAAAAAACCTTTTACTTTCTTTTAAACAGAGCAACAAACTCTGTTGCCTTTCAGAAAAACAGGGAGGAGAGAGACACGCTGGTCAATACTGCAATGCATACATCTCAAGTAAAAATAACTTTCTGTTTACTTATGGTGTCTCATTAATGATGAGATTTAATGCTTGAATAATAACTTTTAGTTTACTTTGTAAATAGTAGTGGAAGAGATTTTAAAATTTCTTTTTATTAGCTTAAATTTACTTTCAAACAGCATTCTTTTTGGTTAGTGCTTATTTGCATATATATGCAAATTTTACTTTGGACTTTGTTAGAACCAATTGCTCATAAAATATTGGCTTCTCATATAAATGAGTTTATATAAGACCTTGATTATATTGTGAAAAGCTAATGAAGTATTCAGCAACCTTGTCCTGCCAAGCTTAGAGGTTGAAACCTTTATAACATTAAAAATATATGTATATAAATAGAACACAGTTATTAATTTTTATTTGATAAAGCTTCCCACGTGATTTCAAGTATATTAGATTGGCCTAATTTAGTTCAAAAATATTTCTTTTAAGAAGAGAGAATACATCCTTGAATCATTCCAGGGCCCTTGAAATGTCACAAAGCTATCTCTCAGTTAAGTCTTGAAATTTAACTTGAAAAGACTATCAAATATACATAACCCAAAGGTTATATTATACACTTTTTGTAATTATTCTAAAAGATATCAATTAAATTTAAACCGGTTTTAATATTAAAAATTTGGTTCAGACCATAGAATTAATCCTCTTTTTTAATCAGGCCAATAAAATATTATATCCTAGGTTGAAATTTTACCACACACAGTACACATAAGGACTACAATATGTTTTGAACTACTAATTTTTCTAGAGAAAAAACAAGAATTATTTTTCTCAAAGATGAATTTCTATACTTTATGCATTTTGTTCCCATAACCATATAATTTCTCCCAACTTAATTTAAACTTTAAACTCTTAGAAGCCTCAAATTTTAGGTGGCAAGTTAAATACTTATCATTTCTTAGATTAGTAATATACTTATATTTTAAGGATCTATTTCAAATGAAATACAATACGTATTTAATTAATAGATTCAAATCTATCCTCTAGATTTTTCATATGAGGCAAACTCTGATTAATATTTCAGTATTTTGTCATTTTAAAATACCTAGATATTTAATGATTTTTAGTATTGAATTCATCAATGTCCTAAAGTTTTAAGTTACCAAAGACTTTGGAAAACTATGTTTAGGCCTATGAGGCTGGCGAAAAGGCAGCGGGAGGAGGGAGCAGGCAGGCCTCCAGGCTGCTTGAATTTAGAACTGCCGCATTCTCCCTTAGGGGTAACATCTAAGGTTGCTGCTGCTCTTTCCTCTAACAGAGAGTGCAGTCGGTCTCCTCTTGAGTGACTGGACTTTCATTATTTTTTTAATTTTTAATAAATCTTTATTGTTCAGATTATTACAGTTGTTCTTCTTTTTCCCCCCATAGCTCCCCTCCACCTGGTTCCCCCCCCTTAACCCTACCCTCTGTTCTCATCCATAGGTGTACAATTTTTGTCCAGTCTCTTCCCGCACCCCCCACACCCCTTTCCCCCCGAGAATTGTCAGTCCACTCCCTTTCTATGCCCCTGATTCGATTCTATTCACCAGTTTATTCCGTTCATCAGATTTTTTATTCACTTGATTTTTAGACTCACTTGTTGATAGATATGTATTTGTTGTCACTTTGTTGTTCATAATTTTGATCTTTACCTTTTTCTTCTTCTTCCTCTTCTTAAAGGATACCTTTCAGCATTTCATATAATACTGGTTTGGTGGTGATGAACTCCTTTAGCTTTTTCTTATCTGTGAAGCTCTTTATCTGACCTTCAATTCTAAATGATAGCTTTGCTGGGTAGAGTAATCTTGGTTGTAGGTTCTTGCTATTCATCACTTTGAATATTTCTTGCCACTCCCTTCTGGCCTGCATAGTTTCTGTTGAGAAATCAGCTGACAGTTGTATGGGTACTCCCTTGTAGGTAACTAACTGTTTTTCTCTTGCTGCTTTTAAGATTCTCTCTTTGTCTTTTGCTCTTGGCATTTTAATGATGATGTGTCTTGGTGTGGTCCTCTTTGGATTCCTTTTGTTTGGGGTTCTCTGCGCTTCCTGGACTTGTAAGTCTATTTCTTTCACCAGGTAGGGGAAGTTTTCTGTCATTATTTCTTCAAATAGGTTTTCAATATCTTGCTCTCTCTCCTCTTCTGGCACCCCAATAATTTGGATGTTGGTACACTTGAAGTTGTCCCAGAGGCTCCTTGCACTATCTTCATATTTTTGTATTCTTTTTTCCTTTTGCTTTTCTGGTTGGGTGTTTTATGCTTCTTCGTATTTCAAATCTTTGACTTGATTTTTGGGATCCTCTAGTCTGCTGTTGGATATCTGTATATTATTCTTTATTTCAGTCAGTGTATGCTTAATTTCTAATTGGTCCTTTTTCATATCCTTGAGGGTCTCACTATATTTCTTGGAGGTTTCTAGAAGATTCCTGAGTAACCTTATACCCATGGTTTTGAACTCTATATCCAGTCGTTTGCTTTCCTCCATTTCTTTCATTTGTGACCTTTTTCTTTGTCTCTACATTTTTTATGCTTCCCTGTGTTGATAGAGTGGCTTTTTGTGCTAGGTGTCCTATAAGGGCCCAGTGGCTCACTCTCCCCAATTACCTGAGGTGGATACTCTTGGTGCACCCCTTTGTGGGCTGTGTGCACAGTCTTGTTGTAGTTAAGCCTTGATTGCTGTTGGTATCACAGGGAGGAATTGACCTCCAGGCCAATTGGCTGTGAGGACCAGTTGTGTCTACAATGGGAGAACTTCTGTGCTGGAGACACCCTTGTGGGGTAGGACTTGCTTCAGTGGGGTTTTGGTGCTCACTGAGTCTGCCCCTTGAGTGTGTCTCTTATGGATGTGAAGAGTTCTAATCTGGATGGTCTCACTCTGACCACTGGGTACACTGGTTCTTGGATCTCCAAGGAAGTGCCAAGTCAGCCACTGCCTGAGGCCACCCAGCAGGAGCTACAGAGAGATCTGCAGATTCCTCCTCTTTGTTTGGGGTTTGGAGGTGCCCAGATGAGGCACAGCTGTGAAGCAATGCAGGCTGCTGACGAGCCTTAGCCCCTCTTTTGGATGCTCTGACCCAGCTGCAGTTTGACAGATTTTTAGGCAGAGAAAGGCCAGGCCATTTGTATGCAAAAGCCTCTGCACACAGCTTGGGTGGGATTGTAAATTGGGTGGGGTGGTGTCTGAGGAAATCACCAGGGCAGAGCAAACAGCAATGGTTGCCTGTTGGCCCTCCCCTGGATAGGTCCCTGGGTCTCTGTGCCCTGCAGCCCTGTGCAGGAACAATGACCACTGCAAGCACCTCTGAGAGAAAGCCGCCCTCATGTTCCGGCCCGATGCCAGATAGTCCAGTTTCTCCCCGTATGAGTCTGGGTCCTCAGATTCTCACCCAGAACTGGAGTGCAGAGCAATTGGGAGCTTGTATCTCCCTCCCAATTGAAAAAGACAACAGTGCACCCAGTTGCCAGCCCCTTTCGTGCGCCTCCGTACCTCTGCTCTTCCGCACCTCTGCACCTCCTACCGGACTCAATGCACTTTTCTCTTTCCTTCTAGTTGTAGAATTTCCACTCAGCCAGCCTTCCTGTGGTTCTGGATGATATTCGTTTTGTCTTTTAGTTGTAGTTTTAATGTGTTTGTGCGCGGCAGCAAGTTCAGGTGTTTACCTATGGCACCATCTTGGTTCCTCTGATGGACTTTCATTATTAATATATTTACAATTATTACAAATCCTTCATTTTAGTTACATCTATTTATTTATGTTTTAACAATTTTGAGATTTTAAAGCCAATTATTATTATCTAAGGCATTCTCTTTGGCAAATTCTGTAACAGAGATAATTTGCTGACTTTCAGTTGCTTTAATGTTAAAGTATTATTTTATAAAAACAGGAATGTTCCCAAGACCTGTGAGGCAACCTTGGAATGCAGTCTATTATTATTCAAGAATTACCCATTATTATGGAAACATTAATCCTATTGCCCAAACACAACCTGTATATTTCCCTTGTGTCATTTTTGCCATCTTTTAAAGAAAAAACAGTCTTGGGTTTATTCTATAGATCTGTGAAGAGATGGGGCTCAGGCCAAGAGGCCACCCAAAATTGGGCTGGGCGCGCCTTCTCTTAAGCTAACCTTTTCTCTTCATGGGTACAGAAATCCCAGACACATCCCTAAATTGTGAGAAATGTCTCATCTATTCAAATTTTAACTGATGGACTGGGAAATAAAAACATGGCGAAAATGAGACTTTTAAGAATGCTCCTGAGAGCGGGCGTCTATTTTACAGAATGACCAAAAGACCTAGCAATTAATGGACTGGGGCATTTTTTTAGTTACTTCCCTTTGTCTAGGGAATTTTCCTAGAACCTGTGTTATCGGCCATGTGCATCCTTCATATTCTTTCTCTCCATCCCCACATTCTGTTTGCTCTGGGGAAATTTAGTAATGGCCTGGCCATCTACTGTTTCTTTTCTATTAAATTAAATTAAAGGCATGCTTAATAGACTAACAATAAACAAATTAAACCAAACAACAAAGACAGATAAAACAACAATCAACAGACAAGCGCCCATAACACATAGACAAGACTTAATAAATCAGAGTTCTTTTCATGGATCTTTCAGATGTTTTTCATTGCCTGGGACTTACAGCCAGAATGCGGCCTAGATCTCAGCCCGTTGTTCACAGATCTTATCCTATTCTGCTCTCCATAGCACTGACTGGCGTCTAAAGTTGTTTTAGCTAAAATCTGCCAGTCCCAAGGCGTCATATGGTAATTTCATACAAAGCATTAAAGAGTCCTTCTGTAAAAGGACTGTTAGGCCCATTTTCTCTGGCTGGTGAGCCTTCCCACACTAGAGGCGGAGGATCCGGGGCCTTAGGTGTTACAGACTTTTGATCCTCAATACGAAGTGGGCATAATGCAGTTCAAACAAGAGCCCACCTAGTTAAAGGTGACAAGGGCACTCATTTTCCTTGAGCCTGAATTAATAGAGTACCATTTGACACCTTAATTCCTTTATCCCTGAGCATGCAAGCTAAAAATTTACAATGATGTTTTTGCCTTTTACTCGAATTCTTCCCCATTATAACCTGTCTGAAATAAAAGACGTTCCGCATCCACTTACGGTCGTGACTCCGAAGCTGGCTTTGTGCGCGGTGAACTTCCCCACCTTCCCGGTGAATTTCCACTTTTCCTTTTTCACTTCATTTTTCACTCAGGCGAATCTTCTCCAGATTCCAATTCGGGCGCCAGATGCCACAACCTTTTGCAGCGAGGGTTCAGGATCTGAAGGAGAGGCCACACACAAATGAAAACACTAGACAAGAAATATGAATTTAGAAGGCATGGGGGGCCAGGTGGAAACCTCTTTCTGGAGGAGAAGCTCACCAACTTCTGGCTGGTCTGCTTTTTATTTACTTGAATACACATTTTCCCTTAGCAATCCATGGGCCTTCCAATGGGTCTTTTTGCATTAATATGCTAACTATTGTTAGTTTTAGCCTCCGGGGAACTTTCTTTTCCATAAGAGAAGGTATCAAGTGGCTGAACAACAGGCTCTGCAGGAATCTTTTTTTAAATAATAAAATAAATTCTTTAAAGTTGTCCACGTGTGAACAGAGGAGCAAAGCAGCTGTGATGCCTTTTGACCAAACCAATGAACAAAAAGGAGAAGTGGCCTGCAGAGGTGCCTGGATTTGAAGGCAACCTTTTCAAGGCTCGGGGGTCTGGATCTCAGAGGGAAGTCTGTCATCTGGGGGCCTGAGGAGGAAAGACTGCAAAGGACCGTGGCAAGCTTGTAACAAGGAATTTGGTAAAACTTGAGGAAGAGAAAAGCCCTTAATGACCAAAACCAAGTAAAGGGAACATGAAGTCTGAGTCATCGAATTCAAGAGGAGTCCTGGCCGGTGGCTCAGTGGTTAGCATGTCAGCCAGCCCACCAAAGGGTCTTGGGTTCGATTCCCCATCAAGAACACCTATCTGGGCTGCAGGTTCAATCCCCGCCCCTGGTCAGGGCACATGTGTGTCTCTCACATTGATGTTTCTCTCTCTCCCTCCCCCGCTCCCCATCCCTCCTTTCCTTCCACTCTCTCTAAAAGTCAATGGAAAAAATATCCTCTGGTGAGAATTAAAAATAAAAAAGAATTCAAGAGAAGGAAAGATACCAGACTTAAGAAAAGCATGAAGCAGTTACTGTAGGAAGCGAAGATAAGCGAGCAAGACTCCAGGCCTCCCAACATCTTCAGAAAACTGTCCAAGAGTTCTCCTGCCTGGCCACACTGCAGTCACCAGGCCACACACCATATCCCCTGGCCACACACTGCATCACCTGGCCACCCACTGTATCACCTGGCCACACACTGCATCCCCTGGCCACCCACTGCATCCCCTGGCCCCACACTACACTCACCTGGCCACACACTGCATCACCTGGCCACACACTGTATCACCTGGCCACACACTGCACTCACCTGGCCACACATTGAACTCACCTGGCCACCCACTGCATCCCCTGGCCACACACTGCATCACCTGGCCACCCACTGTATCACCTGGCCACACACTGCATCCCTGGCCACCCACTGCATCCCCTGGCCCCACACTACACTCACTTGGCCACACACTGATCACCTGGGCCACACTCTGCATCACCTGGCCACACCTGTATCACCTGGCCACACACTGAACTCACCGTGGCCACAC
>NW_005871395.1:293612-311377 GCF_000147115.1 Myotis lucifugus | reverse complement strand
ATCAGCTGGCCACCCACTGCATCACCTGGCCACACACTGCATCACCTGGCCACTCACTGCATCACCTGGCCACCCACTGTATCACCTGGGCCAGGGCCGCAGGCAGGCCATTGGAAGACGCGGGCTCGCAGAATTTTTCCATCTCGGGGCGGGTGACTTCCTTTTGCAGCTGTGGTGCCTGGTAACTGTGTTTGTGCCTTCACTGTGGGGCAAGATGGCCCACAGCTCATTGATCGGTGTGTGTGAGGGTCGGCAGTTTAAGCAGGAAGGGAGGGAGGGAAATCAGCTACCTCTGTGCCCCGGAGCAGGAGTGGAGGGTGGTGACAGTATTGCGTTCCTCGTAGCCACCGGGTCTTACTGTGGCTTTCTGGCCTCCCGGTATCTTCCATTCCCCCAAGTCCGGGGCTGTCCCACCCGGCCACACTGCGCCAACCTCAGTGTGGTGTCCAGTCTGCTATTGACAGGCATTAGTGCTTTTCTAGTTCAAGTACAATAGTTTTTAACCAAAATTTTGTTCATGGCCTTCTCCAACTTTAAAAAGTGTGTCATCTGGTCATTGTCAGCTGCTTTATGCAATTATTCAAATCTTGAATTTCTTTCTTCTTTGGAAGTAAGAGCTTCTGGTCGTCTATCCTGGCTGCTCATTAGAATCACTTGGGGAGATTTTAAAATCCAACATTAGGCCACACCTGAGACCAAAAGTGAGCCGCTGCCGCCGGAAGAGCTCTCCTGGAGAGAGGCCAGCGGCCGGCCTGCGGCAGAAACTAATAGAAGGAAAACCAAATACAGTGATGCATTGAACGCCAGTGCCTATGGAACCAGTCCTGGAAGGACAGGCTCATAAAGCCCACGATAGAGAGGCTCTCGAAGCCAGGGCCAGCACCCTTTCCTGTGACGGTCAGCGTTCTGGGCTGTACAGGCACAGGGTCTCCGCAGCCCATACATAAGCGAACGGGTGTGCCCAAGTTCCAGTAACACTCTCTCTACAAAACAGATGGCAGAGCTTCGCAAGACAGGCCCAGATGCGAGTGCATTCCAGCCCAAAGGGAGCTGGAAAGAAGGGGCCAGCCCACCCTGGAGCCCACGCGTTGCTTTCACTCCTATTCGGTGGCCAGAACGGATCTGTCGGCCAGAACAGGGTGCAAGGGAGGCGGCAGGTGTTCTGTACCATCAGCAGCCGTGTGTCTACCAAGAACCAGACATCTACAAACAACGACAACTAGCAGAGTAACAAGCCAGTGCGGCGACGTTGCAGGACACAAGGTCAATATACGAGAGCCAGTGGCATTTCTCTACACTCAGCAAGGAGCAATCCAAACTAGAAAATAAAGTTAAGAAAACAATTCCATTCACAAAAGCATCAAAATAGGATAAACTGCTTAGGATCAAATTTAACCCCCCAAAAAAGTGCAAGACTTGTACACTGAAAACTACAAAACATAGTTTAGTCCTTTTGGGTTTGTACAGTAGTTACATTACCTAGGCATGATGGATACCTTTAGCCATTGGTGATTAAACTCAAACTTCAGCTGCTCTCCCCTCTCTGGAAGACAGAGGGGCTGCAAGTTGCACCTCTAATTAGGGTTGGCTCCCCTGGCACCTACCCCCCCCCCCCCACCCTTAGGGACTTTCCAAAAGTCACCTCATTCGCACAGTCTGGTATCATTGAAAGAGGGTTGTTATGAATAACAAGATACTCCTTTTTAAAAATAGTTTTTATTCTGCCCAGCCAGCATGGCTCAGTGGTTGAACATCAACCTATGAACCAAGAGGTCACAGTTCGATTCCCAGTTGAGGCACATGCCCAGGTTGCGGGCTCAATCCCTAGTGTGGGGCGTGCAGGAGGCAGCCGATCAATGATTCTCTCTCATCATTGATGTTTCCATCTCTCTCTCCCTCTTCCTTCCTCTCTAAAATCAATAAAAATATATTTTATTTTTTTTATTTTATTTAATATATTTTTTATTGATTTTTTACAGAGAGGAAGGGAGAGGGATAGAGAGTTAGACACATCTATCAGCTGCCTCCTGCACACCCCCCACTGGGGATGTGCCTGCAACCAAGGTACATGCCCTTGACCAGAATCGAACCTGGGACTCTTCGGTCCACAGGCCGACACTCTAGCCACTGAGCCAAACTGGTTTAAATAGTATTTTTCATTCTGGAATGTAATTTTAAAGCTCCTCTTATTTAAAGTATAGTTGACGTATACATTATATTAGTTTCAGGTGTGCAAGACGCTCCGTTTGCCTTTATGCTCTGGAGTTGTTTCAGGAACCAAGGACAAAGGACCAAACAAATATTCTACCAAAAGACGCTCCCATTGCTCTTGTCAAGCTTAGGGGATTCTAAGGATCTAGGACAGTGGTTCTCAACCTTCCTAGTGCCGAGACCCTTTAATACAGTTCCTCATGTTGTGGTGACCCCCAATTTCATTGTTACAAATTGAACATAATTAAAGCATAGTGATTAATCACAAAAACAATATGTAATTATATATGTGTTTTCCGATGGTCTTAGGCGACCCCTGTGAAAGGGTTGTTCGACCCCCAAAGGGGTCGCGACCCACAGGTTGAGAACCGCTGATCTAGGATCTCTGTGCCAGAAGCAGAAGGAAGATCGAATACATATTTCATAAAAGTCACATATTACAAGCTGCCTGGGCCCTCCAGCGAAATCAGCAGAGCACTGAACCCCCAACCAAGGGCCAATCTACCGCCCGAGAAGGCTGTATTGGCTAGGATAGGCCAGTGACAACAACAAACAGCCCCAAACTATGTAAGGCTCATACACACGGAAATGTCTTTGTGTGCAATGTCACAGCAGTGAGCAGTCACCTCCGTGCAGACGTTCAGGTACCCGCACTGTTGGAGGCCCCGGAGGCCCGGTAACAAGACAAGGAGCAGGTGGGGACCGGAACAGGCGGCCTGCTGTTTCTTAGCGATGCTGAGCCCAAACACCCCGCTGCCCACTCCATTCTGGTGTGGACAGAAAAGGGGCCGCATACGAAACCTGACAGTCAGGGGAGGCCTGACAAACTCAGGAACCTAAAGTAACCACATAGGATGGTTTGAAATTAAAACTGCCTAATGGCGGGTGGTCAAGTCCTGGGCGGGGTTTTCCTTGACAAAGGCCCATCTCTACCGTAGCTGAGCCTGTCCATGTCCTTCCCGTCTCAGACAGCACATCCTTGGGTGTCAGGGCACAGTCCCAGAGCCCCTCCCTCTTACCCTGCACGCCATCTCTGTGTGCTATAAAGCTAATGTTAACCTGTGCCCACTGACGTAAAAGTATTGTCTCACCATTTTACTCTTTATCCAATCGCAGAGATTTCTCCTCTTTGCTTCCACCCACTTCCCTAATCTGTCACCAACGAATTTCATGTAACCCTCCTTACGCCTCCTTTTATTGTAACGTATAAAATATGGTGCAAAACTTCCATTTTTCTGGAGCATTTTCTCAATTTGTTGAGATTTTGCTTCTCAACAATTGTCTTCAGTTTGGCTCAAATAAACTCCTAAAAATTCTCTACAGGTTTGAAAACTTCTTTTTTTTTTTTTAGTTTGTTGTGTGTGTGTTTTCTGTCTACCCATCCACATATCCATTAATCCATCCACAGATCCGCTTGCCCATACCCCTGGAGGAGGGAAACACCCAGTGTCTCAGACCCACCCCTAGCTGCCCGGCCTGCTGGGGGCTGATACAGCCACAAGAGCTCAGGCCGCAGTGGCTCGGACCCCCCGCATCCCCCCAGACACCACTTAGGTGAGCGACACTGTGGGGGGAGGGAGGGGATGGCTTTTTCTTTTTTAAATAATTCTTTATTGTTGAAAGTATTACAGATGTCCCCTTTTTCCCCATTGACCCGTTCTAGCCGGCATTCGTCCCCCGCCCCAGGCCTTCACCACACTATTGTCTGAGTCCATTATGTTGACACTAGTTTTTTTAAACATGTTTTTATTTATTTCAGAGAGGAAGGGAGAGGGAGAGAGATACAGAAACATCAATGATGAGAATGACTGATCGGCTCCCTCCTGCACACCCCCTACTGGGGATCGAGCCCGAAACCCAGGCATGTGCCCTGACGGGGAATTGAACCGTGACCTCCTGGTTCATAGGGCAACACTCAACCACTGAGCCACGGAGCCGGGCTTACTAGTTTGATAATTTTTTAATATCTTGACCCTGCATTGTGAGGTCACCTTTAGCAAATCGAGCACAGTGCCACGTGTGTCCATTTGGTGTGTAGAATATTTAAAATGAGTAGAACATGAACAAACGAACGAATGGACGTGAGCACTATCATGTTGCTTTGTTCTTTCCTCTGCACTGTGGGGCGGCGGGGAAGTCCCCCTCCCCTTATCTGTCCTTAGGCTGGTTAAGTAACAAATCGACAGGAGACAGACTAACAGAAGAAAGTGTAATTTGTGTGCACAAGATCTCAATACAGGAGAGGGTCAGGGGCGGAAAGGTAAAAAGAGGCTTACGTGACATCCTCGCTAAGGAATGAGGTCAGGCTCCTGGAGCGTCAGAAGAGCCGAGGGCCATTTTCGGGTCCGTAAGAAGAGCAGACGTTCAGTAATTAGATGTTTGCCCTGCCATATAGACATGTCAAACGTTATCTCTGCTAATAACCCATTTTATGAGCAGGGCCCCTAATTTAAATTCTTCCGGGTAGTTTAGAGGGAAACAGAAGTTTCTCTTGAGCCCGCAAGGCCTCCATTACCTTTAACTCAAAGTAACCCGCATACCATACATGGTATCGTGGGGCAACTCGCTCTGAACCCCTACACCCCTTTGCTAGACCTAGAGCTGTCTCCACTCTAAACCACCTCAAATCCTTTAGGTGGCAGGTGGGTTATAATATGAGGTAAACCAGGGGGTTGAAAATGAGGGTCCTCCATGGACCAAAACAGGCAGGACACTGTCTGGTTAAGCCCCTGGGGTCTGACACCTCCGGAGGGACCGTCCCGGGCCCTTGTGTGGCTCTGTTGTTTATCCTCTTCCTTGCTTCTTGCTTTAAAAGCCTTGGCTGTGGCTTTTTGACCCCAAGAACAATTTGATCCAACCCAATATTTATGCCTTAGTTTCCTGTGGCTGCTGTAACAAATCGCCGGAAACAGACACGCGCTGGCTCAGCTCACCGTTCTGAGGCTCCAGGGGAGAGGCTGCGCCATGCCTCCTCCAGCCGCCAGGGGCCGCCAGCAATCTTTGGCTCCCAGAGGCATCACGCCAACCTTCCAGGCCAGCGTCTTCAACTCCGCCTCCGCCCATCGTCACATCGCCTTCTCCTGTCGATCAAATCTTCCTTTGCCTCCCTCTTCTAAGGAGGGCGCATGCGTTTGCATTTAGAGCCCACCTGGATGGTCTAGGACAGCGGTTCTCAACCTGTGGGTCGCGACTCCTTTGGGGGTCGAACGGCCCTTTCACAGGTGTCGCCTAAGACCATCCACATATATATAATTACATTTTGTTTTTGTGATTAATCACTATGCTTTAATTATGTTCCATTTGTAACAATGAAAATACATCCTGCATATCAGATATTTACATTATGATTCATAACGGTAGCAAAATTTCAGTTATGAAGTAGCAACGAAAATAATTTTATGGTTGGGGGTCACCACAACATGAGGAACTGTATTAAAGGGTCGCGGCATTAGGAAGGTTGAGAACCACTGGTCTAGGATCAGCTCCAGGCTCAGCTTCCTTACCTGCGTCCTATGGGCAAAGACCCATTCCCCGGCGTGAGGAAGATTCACAGGCTCCTACATGAGGACATGCGCCTCTTTTATGGGCGCGTGGTTTCATTCAGCGTCCACTCCTCAGCCACTTACTGAATATTGGATGGGTCCTCATTCAGCCTGTGGATACGCCAAAGTGTGTAAAGCGGGTCCTTGGCTTCTGACTTTAACACATTAAAGTTCATATTCGGCACCGCCACCACCCTTGTCTAGAAATCATCTGTATGAGCCGGGGTCCAGTCAAGAAAACTGACACCACACCAGGTAGTTATGTGAACAGAGAGAATGTAACACAGGACGCTGGTTAAACGGGGCTGGAGGACCAGAAAAGCACAAATGGACGCTGAGGTCGCAGGGAGGTGCTGCTGGGGAGGCCAGGGGACAAAAGGAAGATCCTAAAAGCCTGGCGGGAGGGGCGGGGGCTTGGAGGTGAGATTTGGACCTGCTGCTACCATCCCAAAGCTCAGAGGAGGGGCTCCCAAACCTGGGGCTCAGACCTCCCTGGAGAGGAGAGGCTGTGCCCGGGGTCGGGGTGCCTCACGGGGGTCGGGGTGCCCCACGGGGCTGTGGGGAGCTCGGGGCTGAGACGCCAACAGCCAGCTGCAGGGGAGGCCTGGGCTGCTGCGGGTGCTCATCGGGCCCAGCAGGTGACAGGACAAGTCCCAGCGCCGCCTCCAGTCTCCCTCCAGCGCCCCCTGCCGGCAGAGCCTCACAGGAAGCCCCTGGCAGGAGCAGCGTGGCCCAGGCCCAGCGCCCCCTGCGGGCAGATCGTGGGAGCGCAGACTGAGCCTGACAGCAGCGAACACCCATGGGTGCGCAGCACCCATGCCGCCCGCTCCCTGTATCCGACTCCACATAACACAGCTGTGCTCACAGGCCCGGCAGCCCTGTCCCCAAAGAGGAGCACTAGCTCCCCGCAGCCTCTCCAGATGTCGCCACTCCTGACTCAGCCACAGTTCTAGCTGAATATCTGTAGCCAAGACTAAACTGTATTATTAACCGAGGCAGGTTACTAAGAAACTAGGAAAACTCCCTGCAAGTGGAATGAGGACATGAGACAAACGGCCAGACCGGCTGAGCAATTCACAGCCAGCGGATGAATCCCAACCCTCTCTTCCCCCAACCAAGGCTCCTCAGAGCAGATGGTTAACCCATCCCCTAACCAAGGCTCCTCAGAGCAGTGGGTTAGCCTATCCCCTAACCAAGGCGTCTCAGAGCAGATGGTTAACCCATCCCCTAACCAAGGCTCCTCAGAGCAGTGGGTTAACCTATCCCCTAACCAAGGCGTCTCAGAGCAGATGGTTAACCTATCCCCTAACCAAGGCTCCTCAGAGCAGTGGGTTAACCTATCCCCTAACCAAGGCTCCTCAGAGCAGTGGGTTAACCTATCCTTGTAACCTAAGATACTGGTTTAAACTTACCCGCCAGCCCTAGCCAATTTGGCTCAGTGGTTAGAGCATCAGCCTGTGGACTGAAGGGTCTGGGTTTGATTCTGGTCAAGGGTACATATCTCAGTTGCAAGCTCAATCCCTGGCCTGGTCAGGACCCTGCGGGAGGCAACCAGTGGATGTGTCTCTCTCACACTGATGTTTCTCTCTGTGTCTCTCACCCTCCCTTCCACTCTGTCCAAAAATCAACGGAGGGGAGGGGGGAATATCCTCGGGTGATGCCTGGGAGCTGGGACTCCCACAGCTGGAGTGAAGCCACCTGCCCGCCTGGGCTGATGCGCCCACTGCTGCTGTGTATGCAGATTCAAGTTATAGTGGTGAGAGCTTCTAGGGATAAGGTCAGCTCCCTCTTCCTGCTGCAGTCAGGGAAATACCTCATAAATGGAGGTTTTTTTCTTCAAACGTAGTGTCTTTTTAAAAATATATTTTATTGATTTTTTACAGAGAGGGATAGAGAGTTAGAAACATCGATGAGAGAGAAACATGGATCAGCTGCCTCCTGTACACCTCCTACTGGGGATGTGCCCACAACCAAGGTACATGCCCTTGACTGGAATCGAACCTGGGCCCCATCAGTCCGCAGGCTGACGCTCTATCCACTGAGCCAAACCGGTTAGGGCCAAACGTAGTGTCTTTATACAGGGTGACTTCTCCTTGGTTTTCTGAGCTCCTCCCCTGTCTATTATTTCTTAAAATTAACCAGCCTAAAATAATCCTACACATACAAAGAGACATATTTTGAGGTGACAAATTCTTTTCCCCTACAGCTCCTAGGCTACAACCTGCACAGCATGTTACTGTACTGAGCACTGTAGGCAATTGAAACACAGTGGTAAGTGTCTGTGTATTGCCTTGCTTCATGACTTTACTATGGCAACAACATCACTAGGTGACGGGAATTTTTCAGCTCCGTTACCATCTTACGGGGCCACCATTGTATATGCAGTCCATCGTCAACCAAAACATCGTTATACAGGGCGTGACTATATTTTCAACCAGTGGTTGGTTGAATCTGTAGATACAGAACTTGTGGATACAAAGGACCAACTGTATAGATCTGTTTACATGTATATATGTGTATGGGTGTGTGTTATGGATACGTATGTCTCCCAAAAACACAGGTTGAAGTCCTAACCCCCAGTACTTTAGCATGTGGCCTCATTTAGAAATAGGGTCTTTGCAAATGAAATCAAATTAAGATGAGGTCATTAGGATGCGCCCTAATCTGACTGGAGTTCTTATAAGAAGAACAAAATGTCATGTGAAGCCACAGCCACAGGGAGAAGGCCACGTTCTGGGGGAAGCGGGGCTGGAGTGATGTGTCTGCAAGCCCAGCAGCACCAAGGACTGTGGGGACCACCAGAAGCTGAAGGAACAAAAGATCCTTCCTTTCCCCAGAGCCTTCGGAGGAGCATGGTACTCCTCACGCCCTGACTTGAGATTCCTCCTCCCAGACTGTGAGAGAAGAAATCTCTGTTGCTTCTTAAGCCACCCATCCTGTGCTTTCGTTACTAGGAAATGAATTGTGTGTGTGTGTGTGTGTGTGTGTGTGTGTGCGCGCGCGCGCACGCGCGCAGAAGCACACGTAACAGGCAAGAGAGAAAATCCACAAACAAGAATGCACTAGCTAGGTGCAACTCACCACAAGACCACAGTTGATGTTCCTAACTTCTTCCTTCCCTTCCCTTCCCCAGCCCGTGTTCCCTTTGCCTTCTAATCTTGAGTTGTCATTAACCTACTAACCTTCACACATTCTGAGAATACCTTTTCCTCAGGACACCGTTACCCTAGTAATTGGTGCATTTCTCCACTCGCTGACGTCCAGGCTGGCCTGTCTGTGGGAGGAGCTGTGGAGATTTGGATCGCACGCTTATGGAATTCTGCAAGATCCTCTCTCGAGAGGGTCCTGGCCTGCATTCGGGCTGCTTCTCTCTTTTCCTAGGACACCACAGCCAGCTCCCCGTCCTCCAGGCCTGTGCAGGTCGAGCAGCCCGCTCACCTCTCTCCATTGTCTCTCTGGTGACAAAGTGCTGTCATTTGGCCTCACCTGTCCCGGGATTCCACCTTCCTGTCTAAATGTGGGCGCCCAGCGCGGGGGGCGGGGGGCCTCCCCACTACTCCTGAGGAGGGAACTGGCCAGCCGGGGCTTGTGGAGGACACTGTTCTCCCCCTGGAGGCCGTATTCCTAACGCCCTCTGTCGGCTGTGTCCTCGGGGGCTCCTGGGGGAAGGGGGGGTGCAATAGGACAGGATGTGCAGGCCCCATGTGACACCCCCTTCACGCTCTCCCTCCGTGTGCTTCTGGATTCCGTCTACGTGGTTCCAGGGAAGACCTGGCCCCTCACCTGCACCAGTGGCGGCCATCCTGGGTCCCCGCTGTAGTCAATCAGCCAAGCAAACCCCCACCTCCTCTCCCGGCAGCACCAGCGAACATGCTGTGGTGGATGCAGATAGAAGGCTCGCAGTGCCTCCCCGACCCCTGCAGTGTGACTTTCCTGCAATTCCCACCAGGAGGTGGGGTCTTCTCCACGCCCTCTGTCCAGTCGGCCTGTGACGTGCTGTGACCAGCAGAACACGGCAATGTGATTCCGTGGGCGTTCCTGAGCCGGGTCCCCAGAGGCCTCGCAGCTTCCCTTCTCCCTCCCTTGCTGCCCCGAGACTGTCAGGGTGCAAAGCCCGGCTGGCCTCCTGAGGGTGCAAGGCCATGTGCAGACAGTCCCAACCGCACCAACAGGCCAGTTACCGTGGGTCGTTCACCCGGCCGCAGCCACGCCACCAGATGACTGCCACCCGGATGACCCCGGGGGAGACGGGCAGAACTGCCCAGCTGAGCAGAGCAAGCTGCTAACCCACAGAATCATGAATCGTTGTTTTATGCCACTGAGCTCTATAGTAGGAAACGGGGGCACAGGTCCCCTCCAGAGTCTCTGGGAAGCGACCTCGTATGGGTGAGTCCAGGAGAGAGCTAAACCTGCTACAACATGGGCGAAGAGGGTGCCCACGCAATGAGGTGAAGAGACGCTGGGGAGCTAAGCGGGGGGAAGACGCCTGCAGCTGGGACCTCAGGCAGAGCCAGCAAAGAGAGGTCCCGAGTGAGAGCCTGTCACTGGTAACAGCAAAGCCTGGGGTGTGACCATGAGGCGAGTGTCAAGGTCAGGTGAAGGGCGAGGTCACAGGTGGAGAGAAGCAGGGAACTGTGGACACTGACCACGTCCAGGATTATGGCTGGAGTGGTGTTGGAGGAAGGGCAGGAGTCAGGTGCTCAGCCCTCCCAGGGATGAGGAGTGGCCAGTGCTCAGCGGATGTCTGCAGGCAGCGTTGCTAAGTAGCACGGGGTTTAAAGCTGGGAGTGAGTTTGGGGAGCAGAGGGAAGGGTCAAGAGGGGTGAGGGAGAGAACGCGGGTGGGGGGGGGGTGCGGGGAGGGGGCCTCAGGGAGAGGCAGTGTCCCAGGAGAGCTGAGGGTGAACTCCTAGGGCCCTTCCCATGCCTCAGTTCAAGGGGATCCGGTGCAAGAGCTTCAGTAGCTGGGGGTGCGAGCTGGGCCCGGCGGAGGGGAGGGAGGGCCAGATGGGGATTAGGTTCCGGGAGAAGGCTGCCCTGCCGTGCGCAGGGATAAGGGAGTAATACGCTTAGTCCTGGCGTCTGCACCAGGGCAGTGTGGGGCTGCGTGGCCCGCAGGGCTGGCGGGAGAAAAGCCGGGCGGGCGCAGAGAAGTGTGTAGAGTCCAGCGGTTCTCAACCTGTGGGTCGCGATCCTTTCACAGGGGTCGCCTAAGACCATCCTGCATATCAGATGTTTACATTACGATTCACAACAGTAGCAACATTACAGTTATGAAGTAGCAACGAAAATAATTGTATGGTTGGGTCACAACATGAGGAACTGTATTTAAAGGGCCAGAAGGTTGAGAACCACTGGTGGACATACAGTCAGAAACAGTCCTCTATGGGGGGAAGGGGGGGTCTTGTCAGAGCAATGATCTGGGCTTCTCACCCTTCACCTCTGGCCAAGGACATGGGACAATGGGCTTTTCCAGAACTCTGACTCCTGCCAACACCTTTCCAAGAATGATTTTTTAAAAATATTTGCACAGTTGGTGGGAATGCAGACTGGTGCAGCCACCGTGGAAAACAATATGGAGGCTCCTCAAAAAAATAAAAATGGAACTGCCTTATAACCCAGTGATTCCACTTCTCGATATATATCAGAAGAAACCCAAAACACTAGTTAAAAAATATATGCATCCCTATGTTCATTACAGCATCCTATATAATAAAAGCCTAATGTGCAAATTGTCCCCTCGGTGGTCCTTCGATGGGGAATTCCACTGCTTGCTATGACATGCACTGACCACCAGGGGGCAGCGCAGAACATGGCAGGTGTCAGCACTCTGCGACCTGGGGGCGGGGGGGTGACGGGGACGGAGGTGTGGTGAGAATGCAGGGTGTCCACCGAGCTCACTCTCACTCCCCCCTGCTACCCTCCCCCCGGACGCCATGGCTCGTGCACCAAGAGCCCGCCCTGCACCCATGCAGCCTCTTCTGGGTGAGCTGGGCCGCAGCCTCTGGGACCACAGGGGCCGGTCTGGCTCCCTGTGGGTTTGCGCAGGAGCCGGTCTTCAAGGCTGGCCGGGAGAGAGTGTGCTGCCTGCTCAGCTTCTGTGTGGTGCCACTGGGCGGCCCAGAGGCCCATGCTGTGCCCTGGCTCGTGGTGTCCGGCCATGCTCACTGCATCTCCACATGGGGACTTGGGCACCATGACTCAGGCAGAGGGGAGCACACGGGGGCCCAGGGGCCCAAGTGTTGCCCAGGGCCCAGAGGTCAGCTGGGACCTGCCCTTCCACGCCAGATGCTCGTGCTTCGATCACAGGCCAGGCCTGGAGACTGCACCTGTGCATGAATTTCGTGCACCAGGCCTCTAGTTATTTATAATGGCCAAGCTAGCTATGGAAGCAACCCAAGTGCCATTCAATAGACAAGTGGATAAAGTGCATTTATGCAGTGGAATATTACTCGGCCATAAAAAAGAATATCTTATCATTTGCAACAGCATGGATGGATCCACAGGGATTTATGCTAAGTAAAATAAGTCAGACAAAAACAAATACAATATGATTTCACTTATATATAGAATCTAAAGAGCAAAATAAATGAACAAACAAGATAAAAACAGGCTCATTGCCCTGGCCAGTTTGGCTCAGTGGATAGAGCATTGGCTTGTGGATGGACGGGTCCCAGGTTCGAATCTGGTCAAGGGCACATGCCTGGGTTATGGGCTTGATCCCCAGTGGGGAGCATGTAGGAGGCAGCCAATCAATGGTTCTCTCTCATCATTGATTTCTCTCCCTCTCCCTTCCTCTTTGAAATCAATAAAAATTAAAAAAAGAATAATAAAAGCAGGCTCATAGCTACAGAGTACAGACTGATAGTTGCCAGAGGGGATGGGGTTTGGGGGCTGGGTAAAAAAGGTGAGGGGATTAAGAAGTACAAGTTGGGCAATCTAAAATTACCTAACTAGAGAGAATCCAAGATGGCGGCATAGGTAAACACCGGAAATTGCTATCTCACACAACCACTTCAAAAATACAACTAAAAGACAAAACGGACATCATCCCGAACCACAGGAAGGCTGGCTGAGTGGACATTCTACAACTAGAAGGAAAGAGAAAAGCACACTGAGACTCAGGAGGTGCGGAAGTAAAGTGCAGAGGTACGGAGGCGCACGCGGAAAGGGCTGGCAACTGAGGACTCGATTGTCTTTTTCAATCGGGGGGAGACACAAGCTCCCGACATCTCTGAACTCCAGTTCAGGGCGAGTCTCTGGGGACCCAGGACTCATACGGGGAGAAACTGGACTGTCTGGCATCGGTCGGAACTCGAGGGCAGCTCTCTCTCAGAGGTGCTTGCAGTGATTACCAGGACACTGAGACGCGGGGCCCCTTAGGGCAGGGCTGAGGATCAGCCATAGCTGCTTGCTCCGCCCTGTTGATCCCCTGAGACCCCTCCCCACCCAAGCTGTGAGCAGAGGCTTTTGAATATGAAAGACCTGGCCCTTTGCAATCTGAAAATTATCTAACAAACTTCAGCTGGGTCAGAGAGACCCAGAACATCCAAAAGAAGGCCCAAGGCCCCACAGCAGCTTACATTGCTTCACAGCTGGGCCTCATCGGGGCACCTCCAAACCCCAAACAAAGAAGAGGAATCTGTAGATCTCTCCATAGCTCCTGCTGGGTAGCCTCAGGCAGAGGCTAAATTTGCACCTTCTTAGAGATCCAAGAGCCAGTGTACCCAGTCGTCAGAGTGGGACCATCCAGATTACAACTTCTCAGATCCATAAGGGACACACTCAGGGGGCAGACTCAGTGAGCACCAAAGCCCCACTGAAGCAAGTCTTGCCCCAGAAGGGTGTCTCCAGCACAGAAGTTGTCCCACTGTAGACACAGCTGATTCTCACAGCCAATTGGCCTGGAGGTCAATTCCTCCCAGTGATACCTACAACAATCAAGGCTTAACTACAACAAGACTGTGCACACAGCCCACAAAGGGGTGCACCAAGAGTGTCCACCTCAGGTAATTGGGGTGGGTGAGCCACTGGGCCCTATAGGACACCTAGCACAGAAAGCCACTCTATCAACACAGGGAAGCATAAAAAATGCAGAGACAAAGAAACAAGTCCCAAATGACAGAAATGGAGGAAAGCAAACTACTGGGTATAGAGTTCAAAACCACACTTATAAGGTTTTTCAAGAATTTTCTAGAAACCGCCAATAAATTTAGTAAGACCCTCAAGAAATCTGGTGAGACCCTCAAGGTTATGAAAAAGGACCAACTAGAAATTAAGCATACACTGACTGAAATAAAGGATATTATACAGAGTTCCAACAGCAGACCAGAGGATCGCAAGAATCAAGTCAAAGATTTGAAACACGAAGAAGCAAAAAACACCCAACCGGAAAAACAAAAAGAAAAAAGAATCCAAAAATATGAAAATAGTGTAAGGAGCCTCTGGGACAACTTCAAGCATACCAACATCCGAATTATGGGGGTGACAGAAGAAGAGAAAGACCAAGATATTGAAAACCTATTTGAATAAATAATGACAGAAAACTTCCCCTACCTGGTGAAAGAAATAGACTTCCAAGTCCAGGAAGTGCAGAGAACCCCAAACAAAAGGAATCCAAAGAGGACCACACCAAGACACACCATAATTAAAATGCCAAGGGCAAAAGACAAAGAGAGAATCTTAAAAGCTGCAAGAGAAAGACAGTCAGTTACCTACAAGGGAATACCCATACGACTGTCAGCTGATTTCTCAACAGAAACTATGCAGGCCAGAAGGGAGTGGCAAGAAATATTCAAAGTGATGAATAGCAAGAACCTACAAGCAAGATTACTCTATCCAGAAAAGCTATCATTCAGAATAGAAGGTCAGATAAAGAGCTTCACAGATAAGAAAAAGCTAAAGGAGTTCATCACCACCAAACCAGTATTATATGAAATGCTGAAAGGAATCCTTTAAGAAGAGGAAGAAGAAGAAAAAGGTAAAGATACAAATTATGAACAACAAATACACATCTATCAACAAGTGAATCTAAAAATCAAGTGAATAAATAATCTGATGAACAGAATAAACTGGTGAATATAATAGAATCAGGGGCATAGAAAGGGAGTGGACTGACTATTCTTGAGGGGAAAGGGGTGTGGGAGATGCGGGAAGAGACTGGACAAAAATCGTGCACCTATGGATGAGGGCAGAGGGTGGGGTGAGAACCAGGTGGAGGGGAGCTATGGGGGGAAAAAAGAGGAACAACTGTAATAATCTAAACAATAAAGATTTAATATAAAAAAAAGAAGTACAAGTTGGTAGTTGCAAAACAGACATGGGGATATAAAGTACAACATAGGGAATATAGTCAATAATATTATAATAAACATTCCTGGAGCCAGGTGGGTACTTGAACTATCAGAGGGGAAGGATCATTTTGTAAAGTGTATGATTGTCTACTGTATACCTGAAATACAAGATAATATTGAATATAAAATGTCATTAAAGCCCTAACCGGTTTGGCTCAGTGGATAGAGCATCAGCCTGCGGACTGAAGGGGCCCACGTTCGATTCCGGTCAAGGGCATGTACCTTGGTTGTGGGCACATCCCCAGTAGGGAGTGTGCAGGAGGCAGCTAATCAATGTTTCTCTCTCATTGATGTTTCTAACTATCCCTCTCCCTTCATCTCTGTAAAAAATCAATAAAATATATATTTAAATGTCATTAAAAAATACAAATTTAAAAATATCAGTGAGCCCAGCCAGCGGGGTTCGGTGGTCGAACATCGACCTATGAACCAGGAGGTCATGGTTCCACTCTCGGTCAGGGCACATGCCCGGGTTGTGGGCTCGATCCCTAGTGGGGGGCATTCAGGAGGCAGCTGATCAGTGATTCTCTCTCACTGATGTTTCTACATCAATATGTAATATGTAAATTTAATATGTAATAATGGAATTTCAATTGGATGAGAAAAGAATGGTATCTTATTTAATTAGTGATGCTAACTCAACTGGCTATCTCACCAGGAAGAAAATGAGATAGAACCCTAGCTCTCCCCTTAGACAAATGAAAAAGAAATTTCAGATGGCTCGGTCTAGCTGGTGTGGCTCAGTGGGTGAGCGTCGACCTATAGACCAAGAGGTCACTAGATCGAGTCCCAGTCAGGGCACATGCTCAGGTTGTGGGCTCGATCCCCAGTGGGGGGGGGGGCCGTGCAGAAGGCAACCGATCTATGGATCTTTCTCTCTCACTGATGTTTCCATCACTGTATCACTCTCCCTTTCTTTAAAATATTTTTAAAATATTTTTTATTGATTTTGGAGAGGAAGGGAGAGGGAGAGAGAGATAGAAACATCAATGATGAGAGAGAATCACTGATTGGCTGCCTCCTGCACGCCCCCACTGGGGATGGAGCCCGCAACCCGGGCATGTGCTCTGATGGAGATTCAACTGTGACCTCCTGGTTCATAGGTTGATGTTCAACCACTGAGCCACACTGGCCAGGCAATAAAAACATATTTTTAAAAAGTAAAATAAATAAAGTAATAGTGTGCTATCACTTAATACCTATAGACCAACAAAAAATAAAAACACAAGTGATAACTTTTGGCTGTAGAGATAAGGGCAAGTGGCTCTATTCTCATTCACTGCTGATGAAAATGGGTTTCATGACAGCCTTTTTGGAAAACAATCTGGAAATACTTATTTAAATTGAAATACATGCACTCTTTAACCCAGCAGTTCACATCTGGGAATCAACCCCCTTAAAAATAAAAGCAAAAGTGTGTAAGAATAGATGTGTACAATGTACAAGAATATTACTGTAGCATTAGTCACAGTGGTAAAAACAAAACAAGACAAAACGGAAATGCTTCATGGGGCAATGAGTGAATAAATGGGGGTACATCCCTGCCGTGGAATATTATGCAGCCATTAAAAAGGCTGAGTCAGCCGAAACCGGTTTGGCTCAGTGGATGGAGCGTCGGCCTGCGGACTGAAGGGTCCCAGGTTCGATTCCGGTCAAGGGCATGTACCTGGGTTGCGGGCACATCCCCAGTGGGAGATGTGCAGGAGGCAGCTGATCGATGTTTCTCTCTCATCGATGTTTCTAACTCTCTATCTCTCTCCCTTCCTCTCTGTAAAAAATCAATAAAATATATTTTTTTTAAAAAAAGGCTGAGTCAGAGCTATATTAATTCATATGAAGGGTTAAGTTAAACGAGCAAGAAGAGATGTGTATATAACATGATCACATTTTTACATAAAAACAGTAACAAAAATAACCCTACACATGTTCCAGGGCTTTGTGTGTTATTCTATCAACAAGTGGGAAGTTTGGGAGGCCATACACCGAAGTGTTAACACTGTTTTTCTGAAAAAGTCAAAATAAATAAGTACATTTTTTAAAGAAAAAAAGGGCATCTGTGATAATAACCATTTTTGCCAACTTTGAAACTCACACTTAGGGGCCGTACAAATGCATAAAGAGGCCAACGAGGGACAAGTGCCAACGTTACAGTGGGCGGTTCCTCAGGGCTTCAGGCAACTTTCATTTGTCTTTCTTGGTGGTACACTTAAACATTTACATTGATCAACATTATTCTCTTCTTCTCGGAAAAAAATGCTGTGAGGGGGTGATGATTAGCAGGTCTGGGATTGGCATCGGGGGAGAGAAAGAGGGTGGAGCCCAGGAAACACTCAGGCACCCCGCACCCTAGGCAGCCTCCCCCCAGGCAGCCTCCCTCCAGGCACGGTCCCCCCAGGGAGGCTCCCTCCAGGCAAGCTCCATCCCAGGCACCCTCCTTCCAGGCACCCTCCCCCCAGGCACCCTCCATCCCAGGCACCCTCCCCCCAGGCACCCTCCATCCCAGGCACCCTCCCCCCAGGCACCCTCCATCCCAGGCACCCTCCCCCCAGGCACCCTCCATCGCAGGCACCCTCCCCCCAGGCACCCTCCATCCCAGCACCCTCCTCCCAGGCACCCTACTCCCAGGCACCCTCCTCCCTGGCACCCTCCCCCCAGGCACC
>NW_005871395.1:288965-293172 GCF_000147115.1 Myotis lucifugus | reverse complement strand
TGGGCTAGATGTACACATACATGGCGGAGTCGGGGAAGTCTACGTGACGAGAGGATACTTAACATGATGATGTGTTCAAAAAGACGCTCTGAAGAGGGACAAGGTCTTCTTTTGTAGAGGGGTCAGCAGAAGCTTCTTTTTTTATGAAGTGCATGCTGCACTCAACATGAAATTAAAGGGAGTTTTCTCTCGTAAGGGCATGCGCACGCCGTAAATCCAGTGGTATGTCCAAAGGCCCTCAAGTAGCAAAGCACGCTGTGTGTTCATAGACTGACAGAGGCCACTCTAATTTAGAGTAGGTGGAAGGTGGGAACGGTTCAAAAAAAGGGCTATGAGGGGGGTTCCTCCCTGTGGGCACCAAAAATTAGGGGTGGGGGGGGGCGCGGAGGGGGTGGCCTGAAATTAGAGGTCAGTGTTTACATGTATGTTCTCACATTTACCGGAAGGAGTGTGCAAGCATAAAGGGGTGAGGTTGCAGTGGCAATCCCTCTGACAGTGTGGCTGTGAACGGGAGGAAAAGGCGATGCCGGACTAGAGGGGGTGGGGGTTACCCCAGACAGAGACTGGAGCTTGTCCCGAGGCGGATGGGACTGGGCCAGGGGGGAGGCGGGGCTGAGTCGGATTGAACAGAGATAAGAGGGAGCCCCAGAGGCCACGTCCCCGAGCCTGGCTGCACATCAGAATCCCGGGGCTCTCTCAGCATCCACCTCTGGGCCGCCCGGAGCTACTCAGACTTTCCAAAGATGGAGCCAAAAATCTGACTCCAAATAAGCCCCTGAATAGCATTAAGTATACAGCCATTGTCTAGGAACAAATCTAACAAGAGATGTGCAAAAAGCATACAGAAAAAATGTTTAATTAACTGACTGAATGCATGTGTGAGCGCACACACACACACACACACACACACACACACACACACGTATGCCATGTTCAAGGACTGGGAGATAAACTCCCAGGCATACGATTAACAAGCTCTGGAGACGGATGTACAGCAAGTGATTGTAGCTAATAACACTGAATTGCATACTCGAAAGTGGCTAAGAGAGTAGATCTCAAAGGTTCCCAGCACACAAACGAGAAGGTGATCAGCGGACACAGACAGCAGGGTGGTGAGGGCATGGCTGGGGGGCGGGAGCGGGCGGGAGGCGTCATTGTGGGGGGAGGAGGAGACATATGTAATACTTTCTACAATAAAGAATTTAAATCTAAATATTAAAAAAGAAGGGAAGGTGATTCTGCGACAGGATGGAGGTGCTAGCTAATGTGTGGTGGTCATCACAAACCAGTGAGTTGTATACCTTAAACTTATACAATGTTGTATCAATTATATCTCAATAAAACTGGAAAAAATTAATTACTTTAGGTTCCCCATCCTCTATGTCCTCTTCTTAATATATGCAACTCTTCTCAAAAAAAACAAAGGAATTAGAAGATCGATGTTGAACAACTTATTGATTTATAGATTCAATGCATTCAACTAAAAACTCTCCAGGATTTGCTTTTTTGGTTTGGTTTTGTTTTGTTTTTTTGGGGGGGTGGGGGTGAGAATGTGATAGGATGATTCTAAAATACACGGAAATGAGGAAATGAAAGGGCCAAGAGCTTCCTGAAAAGGAACACGTGGGAATATTGCTCTACTGATCATCAGACAGACAGGAGAAGAGAGAAGCTGCGTTGAGATGGACGCCTGGGTCCTGAGTCACGTGGTGCCGAAGAGCACAGGGAAGGTGAGCCTCTCAGGAAACATCTAGTGTTCAAAGGGAAAATGACACCCAAAGCAAAGAAACCCCGGTGGGCTGTCCACCAGGCAGGACAACAAAGATTCTGAAAGATATAGAACAGTGATGGCGAACCTATGACACGCGAACTCATTTTTTTGGTTGATTTTTCTTTGTTAAATGGTATTTAAATGTATAAAATAAATATCAAAAATATGTCTTTGTTTTACTATGGTTGCAAATATCAAAAAATTTCTATATGTGACACGGCACCAGAGTTAAGTTAGGGGTTTTCAAAATGCTGACACGCCGAGCTCAAAAGGTTCGCCATCACTGATACAGAAACTGAAAGGAGAGATTCAGGAGGCAAACCGCGGAGTGGGGACAGGTGTCTCCTCATGACACAAAAGCACCAACTTGGATGGAAAGTCGGACAAGCCTGTCTCCTTATGATGGATAAACAGTCCCATTTCTACGGCATTCTGGGACAGGCAACGCTGCCGGGGTGCCCGGGGAGCAGGCTCGGGAGGAAGCCGGGCGAGGCTGCAGGGGAGCAGGGCGCGGCACCTGGGACCGGAGTGGGAGTGGAGGTGACAATGTCCTATTTCTTGGCCTCGCTGAGGCCACGGGGAGGTGGCTGCACCGTGACGCACCGGCGTGTGCGTGTGTGCTGCGCGCGCTTCCTGTATCTATGGCGTCCTTCACACCCAGGTTTCACGGAGAGCATCTTCCCCGGGGATCCTGACGAGCCCGTGCAGGGCCCCTGGTCCGGAGCCCGGCTGAGGGAAGCGGCCACAGTCAGGTCTGTTTCCGGTGCACGGACCCCAGAGAGCGGTTCACACACCGAAAGCACAGCCTGTCCCTGCGAGCATCGCTCTCCACCCTGGGGCTCTCCACCCTGCATGGCCTCAGCTGCACCCCTGAGCAGCCCCGGATGTCCCCCCACCGCGAGCCCACAGTCCGGGGTTGGCTGGCCATGGCTGTGGCTCTCAGTGGAGGGGCCAGGGAGGGCGATCCGCACGGAAGAAACAATGAATTTTCCTTCCAGGGAAGAGTGGATGCCAAGTGTGGACGAAAGGGGCCACATGCTGACCTGACAAGCTCAGGGGAGGCCTGCATAGCAGTTTTGCAAACTCAGAGACCTAAAATAACCACAAAGGATGGTCTGAAATTAAACCTTAACTGAAAGCAGTTATGGTGGGCAGTTACGTCCTAAGCCGATATCTTCACTGATAAGGTCAACCTTTACCTTAACTGAGCCTATCTGTCTTTTTGCATCTAAGATAACATATCCTTGGGATGTCTGGGTCACTTGTGACTCCCCTTTTTATGGAGCCCCTGGGGCACAACCAGGTGTGCTGGGTCCCAGGACAGGTACCACAAATTCCTTCATCATCATGTCAATTGTTCCTGCACCCACCTAAGTATGTGTCCATCATTTTACTTTTTATCCAATCCCAGGGGTTTCCCTGCTTCGCTTAATCCCACCTCCTTAAATCTGTCACCAGTGAATTTCATGTATAAATACGGATGTAACCCTGTCATTCTCCGGAGCACTATCTCAATTCGTTGAGGTTCTGCTTCCCGGCATATGTCGACAGTTTGGCTCAAATAAACTCACAAAATTCTTTACAGGTTTCAATGGTTTTTTACGTTAACACAAGGGCAAGGGGGGAAGATGCTTGGGCACCAGGCCTGGGACCCATGGGCTGGGAGTTCCCAACGGGGTCAGGGCAGAGGTGTGGCCGGAGAGCGGGGAGGGGAGGAGGCTGCCGTCAGAGTGGGACGGCTGACGTGTAATGGCCGAGGTGGGGCAGTTTCGGGTGATGACAGGGTCCAGGGCGTGGCCTTGGTGGTGGGTGGTGGGTGGTGGGTGGTGGACGCTGGGGAGCCGCTGCCCAATTCCTTACTGAGGTGGAACCTACTAAAGTGCATGGCGTGTACTTGGTCCCTGATCTCCCAAGGGAATCTCACACAAGAAATACAACCCAGTAGCCCAAAGCAATGAACAAGCAGTCATTCTTCCTCACACTCCCAAGGTCTTTAAAGGGCTCCTGTACTCAGTTCCTTCTAAAGCCACACCCCTTACCATCCCCTCCCCTGCCCTCCTCCCGCCGGGAGCTCCTCTGTGCTGCTCATTTCAATCTCCCAGCTCCCCCTGAACAAGAGCAGAAGCAAAACAAAACGCTCCCCTCCACTCCCAGCTCAGCTCAGCCACTGCCCACGGAAGCGCCCTTGCCGTCCAGGAAGGAAGGAGAGATGGGGAGAAACTGGGCTGCGGTGACAGGACTCTTTTCCGTGGACCGAGGGGGGCCAGCCTGTCACTTGGTCCTGTCACAGGAGGTGGCCTGGGAGGTGCACAGCCACTGGAGGGCCAGCCATGGGGACCCCACCTCCGCCTTGAGCGCCTCTATTTGAGAACCCCAGAATCCCACGCTGCAACAGCGGGACCCATCGAGGCAGAGTGAGCAGGGGCCCGCTTTTCT
>NW_005871395.1:285694-288704 GCF_000147115.1 Myotis lucifugus | reverse complement strand
ACCGCTGAGCTCCAAGGGCCGGGTGGATTGTTTTATTTAGTATATGCAAATTGGGAATTAACATTCGGGGGGATATTAGCCTGAGACTGTTAACGACATTGATAAAATTCTGGACCTTCCACTTTAGATCTAATAAATTTTAATGCACATTTAAATAATAAAGAAGTTCCATCTCTCACCCATTAAATAAAGAAAATGTGAAATAATAAAACCCAAAGTTGGTGAAGTTATTGGAGGGGAAAAGCATATTATTAGTACAATCCTTTTCCAGCAGAGAGGCGATTTGACAATACTCATCATCAAATTCCATATAATACTGATTTACAAACCGCTCGAAAGATGAAGAAAACCACATTTACATTCTCACGCCCCGCTCCCAGGGCTGGGCACACATTGTCTTTTCTAGCGGTAAAATGGTTCTTATAGCGGTAAATACACATAACATAAAACCAACGGTCTGGCCCTGGCTGGTTTGGCTCAGTAGACAGAGCGTTGGCCTACAGGCTGAAGGGTCTCGGGTTCCATTCCGGTCAAGGGCATATACCTCAATTGCAGGCTTGATCTCCAGCCCCAACTGGGGTGCATGTGAGAGACAACCAATTCCTCACATCGATGCTTCTCTCTGTGTGTCTCTCCCTCTCCCTTCCACTCTCTCTAAAAATCAATGGGAAAATGTCCTCGGGTGAGGATTAACAAAAACAAACAAACAAGAACCGTAAGCTTTTAGCCTATAGCTGTGATATTAAGCACGTTCATATCATTGTGCAGTCATCACCACCATCCACCTCCAGACTCTTCATCTGGCAAAACTGAAACTCTGTGCAGTTAACCAGCCACTCCCCACTCCCGTTCCCCTCAGACCTGGCGGCCACCAGCTACCTTCCGTCTCCATGATTTGACTACTGTAGGTCCCTCATGTAAATGGAGTCGTGGAGAACGTGTCTTTTTATTATGAGCCTTAGCATAATGTCCTGGAGGTTCATCCATGTTACAGCACCTGTCAAAATCCCCTTCCTTTTAAGACTGAATGATATTCCATTGCACGTGAGCTCCCTTTGTTCCATGCATCCCTTGATGAACACGTGGGCTGCGTCTGCCTTTTTTTTTTTTTTTTTTAAATAATGCTGCTATGAACATGGGTGTTCAAGTATTTCTTCAAGACATTGCTTTCAATTCTTTTGGGTAGATACCCAGACATGGAATTGCTGGGTCACATGGCATATTATCTCCTCTTTAAGGAGGGTGGTCTGGCTTCTGGATTAGAGGGTGTTCGGAACTTGGAGGGAATTAGCTGTGTGACCGTGGGCAGGTCACTTTCCCACTCTGAGATCAGATCCATATTTCCAAGTCGGGACGCTTCTTAAGGACACACGCTCCTAGGCCCCTTCACTGGGAGATTCTAGGTCAGTGCAGTGGCCTGGGCCCAGGAATTTGGAGTATTTTTTAAAAGAGCCTCGGGGGATTTTTGTCTTGGAACAGGTTTAGAAATCACAGGACCTGAGGATTTCCAAAGTCCCTTGCAGCTCTAAACGTCTATGACCTCAGGGGTTAAGAGATTAATCTGGGCCCTGGCTGGTTTGGCTCAGTGGATGGAGCATCGGCCTGCAGACTGAGGGGTCCCAGGTTCGATTCCAGTCAAGGGCATGTACCTTGGTTGCGGGCACATCCCCAGTTGGGGGTGTGTAGGAGGCAGCTGATTGATGTTTCTCTCTCATTGATGTTTCTAACTCTCTATCCCTCTCCCTTCCTCTCTGTAAAAAAAATCAATAAAATATATTTTTTTTAAAAAGAGATTAATCTGGAGTCAGACTGACTGGCTTCAGTTTCCAGTTGCCAGTCCTCAGCACCAACTTTTTCACAACCTAAGGGAGAGTAATGGCGCCTACCACAGGACTGTTGTACGAAGTAAATGGAGATGAAAGAAAAGAAAGTTTTAGCCTATACTACCTAGTACTCACACAAACACAAACAAACAACAACAAAAAGGTCCTCTAATAGCTTTGTTATTCCCAGTCGTCCTTCAGCCTGGCTGGTGGCCTCGCCCAGTGGGTGGGCTCCTGTCGCCACCTGGTGGTGGGACTAAGCCAGTGCACTCACAGCCATTCCCCTTTCCCCCGCCCCACTCTGCCCCAGCGCCCACCCACCACCACTCTCCTACCCGGGTCCCATTCCAAGCTCACCCCATTCAGAAGCCTCGAGCCCCTCGGTGAAGGCCAGGCGGAAGCCCCAGGTGGGAGGGCCGGGGCCGCGGGTCTCGGCAGCTGCAAAAGTCCATGCCACAGCCTCAGCCCAGCGACACTGCCTCCTGGGTGGTCCTGCGCAGTCCGGACCTGCCGGCGACCAGGCTTGTGTTCTGCCCCTCCCGGCAGTGCTGCAGTTGCCAAGTCTATGCGAGGGCCTTACAGACACCCTCTCCTGGGCCCTCACGACCCTGCATGAGGTACAGGGACTTATCACGCCTCCCCACAGATGAGGAAATGGAGGCAGAGAAGTAAAGTGGCTGGCACAGTCACAGTTGGCAATGACAGTCACGTCTCAGACCCAGGTGGGTCTTGACCTACGACTGTTTCCAGTAAACCATGAGGCCTCTAAACTAGTGGTTCCCACGTGGGCTGGACACTCAGCTCACCTGGGGAGTGTTAGGGTACCGGCCTGGGCTGGCGCTTGAGCTCTGGGACTTTGCAAAGCTCAGGTAAGTACTTTATTTTTTTTTTTAATTAAATCTTTATTGTTCAGATTATTACATTTGTTCCTCTTTTTTTCCCCCCATAACTCCCCTCCTTCCAGCTCCCACCCCACCCTCCGCCCTCACTCCCCACCCACTGTCCTCATCCATAGGTGCATGATTTTTGTCCAGTCTCTTCCCGCATCTCCCACACCCTTTTTCCCCCCAAGAATAGTTAGTCCGTTCCCTTTCTATGTCCCTGATTCTATTATAATCACCAGTTCATTCTGTACATCAGGTTATTTATTCACTTGATTCTTAGATTCACTTGTTGATAGATGCATA
>NW_005871395.1:276393-285569 GCF_000147115.1 Myotis lucifugus | reverse complement strand
CACTTTGATATTTCTTGCCATTCCCTTCTGGCCTGCAATTCCTTCTGTTGAGAAATCAGCTGACAGTCGTATGGGTATTCCCTTGTAGGTAATCGAGTCTCTTTCTCTTGCTGCTTTTAAGATTCTCTCTTTGTCTTTTGCTCTTGGCATTTTAATGATGATGTGTCTTGGTGTGGTCCTCTTTGGATTCCTTTTGTTTGGAGTTCTCTGCGCTTCTTGGACCTGTAAGTCTATTTCTTTCACCAGGTGGGGGAAGTTTTCTGCCATTATTTCTTCAAATAGGTTTTCAATATCTTGCTGTCTCTCATCTTCTGGCACCCCTATAATTCTGATGTTTGTATGCTTGAAGCTGTCCCAGAGGCTCCTTACACTATCTTCGTATTTTCGGATTCTTTTTTCATTTTGCTTTTCCAGTTGGGTGTTTTTTGCTTCTTCGCATTTCAAATCTTGTGCTCCTCTGGTCTGCTATTGGGTGTCTGTATAATATTCTTTATTTCAGTCAGTGTATGCTTAATTTCTAGTTGGTTCTTTATCACAGCATCGAGGGTCTCATTAGATTTCGTGAGGCTCTCATCAAGTTTATTGGCAGCTTCTAGCACATTATTGAAAGCCCTCAAAATTGCGTTTTTTAGTTCTATATCCTCCATTTCTGTCATGTTTTTTTGTCTCCGCATATTTTATGCGTTCTTGGTGCACCCCCTAGTGGTCTTTGTGCGCAGTCTTGTTCTAGTTAAGCCTTGATTGTTGTAGTTAATACTAGAGGGATTTGACCACCAGGCTGACTGGCTGTGAGAATCAGCTGTGTCTGCCTCAGAAAACTTCGGTCCTCTGGGGAGGTGCTAATCTAGCCTTTGCCTGAGGCGATCCAGCAAATGGCTCTGCACAGGGCTTGGGCGGGGCGGGTCGCACGGGATCAACAGGGCGGTCGGAGGGAGCAGTTATGGCTGCTCTCAGTCCCGTTCCCAGAGGCTCTGCTTCTCAGAACCCCAGCAACCGCTGCAAACCTCGGAGAGAAAGCTGCCCTCACGTTCCAACTGATGCCAGACAATCCCGCTTCTCCCGTTTGAGTCTGAGTCCCTAGAGACTCGCCTGGATCTGGAGCTCAGAGTCTGAGACTCCCTCCTGATTGAAAACGACAACCGCGCCCTCAGCCACCAGCCCGCTTTGCGCGCGCACCACCAAACCTTTATATTTTCCACACTGCGCCTCTTCTGAGCTTCGGTATGCTGTTCTCTTTCCTTCTAGTTGAAGAGTCTCTCCTCAGCCAGCCTTCCTGTGGTTCTGGGTGATGTCCGTTCCGTCTTTTAGTTGTATTTTTGAAGTGGTTGTTTGCGGCAGCGATCTCCGGTGTTTACCCGCCATCTTGGTCTCTCCAAAACTCACCCACTCTGTTTTCTGTACCTCGAGGCCCTACTCCTTGCTCTGGGAGTAAGAGCAACTTCCCATAAGCGATCTGCCCCGAGACGTTTGCCTCCGCCCCCCACCCCCGCCCACAGGTGCGCTCACGGGCGCGGGGCAGCCCCCACCCCCTCCAGCCCCACCTGCAGCGAGAGACCTGGCTTCGCTGCACCTAGGAGGGCGCAGGGCCCTCCGGAGCCGGTCACCCTGGGCCCGCAGTCTGCGGAGTGCAGGCCGTGTGGCCTTGGGCAGGTGACTGCGCCTCTCTGTGAAATTGCCTCGCATGGGAAACATGTATGAAAGCGTCTATCGCATAAAACGGCTGCATGAAACGAGGTAAAACAGATAAAGCACGCATTCCGGTGCCTGGAACCCCGCAAGCTCTCGATGAATGTCCCAGCTACCGCCGCTGCTACTGTTATGATTCCTGACTCTGACCAGAGCTCCCACCTGGACTCCTCGCCAAGTCCCGGGGAGAAGCGGAACCCCCCTTTTCCTTTTTAGAACCGGGGGGAACCTTTTTCCTGCCAGCGGCCATTTGGGTATGTATAACATCATTCGGAGCCATACAGAATTATCAGCTTTAAAGGTCGCCTGCTCTATTTAGGCAAACATTTAGTTAACTCACCCAGAGCCGGACCAAATGATTTCCCGGGCCTCATTCACCACTCCTGAGGGGTAGGGCTGTCCATCAAGAGAGCCCCGCCCAGAGGCGGGCACATGACTGGAGTTGGCCAATCAGAGTGCCCCCATCCTGTTGGGCCATAGGACTAATTTAGGAGTAAGCAAGTGACCCCAGTAGAACCAGTCTCCCCCCCTCCCCGCCCCTGGGGGAATTGATGTGTCAGGGAGGCGCAGTGGTCACCTTTCCCACCAACGCAGAGGAAACAGGGAGCCTGGCACCGCCCTGCCCGAGGGGGAATGCTCCCGGCTGGCCCAGGTCAGGGGTCATCGGCTCTGAGCGTATGCTAGTCCACATGGCCTTCTGCCGCCTGCCATCGAGTCCTGCCTGGCTGTCCCTTGATTCATACTCCCTGCCGCCCAGGGCCACTGGAGACGCAGCTGGGACACCCCAGTGAACCGACGGCTTTTTACATGGAGGTTGGGACTTAAAGGCGACTTTCTAATCCTGTTAGTTGCCCACAAGTGAAAATCGCACGCCGGAAACTTGCCCTGCACCATCCGCCATCCATTAAAGAGGACTGGAGGCACAACCAGTGCCAGGTGTGGCCCCAGACGATAACAGCCATTATTGGGACAATTAGCAAAACGTGAGTGGCCTTTGGCCAAGAGTTCATTCCAGAGTTCATTATGCTCTCCAGCAGCTTAGGTGTAAATTTGAATTGTTTTAAAACAAAAAGTAGCCCTGGTGGGTGTGACTCATCGGCCCTCACACAATCCCCAGTCCCAGTCCGGATGCATCTGGGAGGCAACCAGTCGATGTGTCTCTTTTCACATCAATGTTTCTCTCTCTCGCTCTCTCCCTCATTCCCATCCACGCTCTCTAAAAATCAGTGGCAAAACGATCCTCAGCTGAGGAAAGAAAACAGCCTGTAGATTCCCTGTCAGGTGGTGCACCCGCGCCACATTCACGCACCACACTGGAGACAAGCCCAGGCGTTGAATGAGTGCCAGGGAAGAGGCAGGCGGTCAGGGCCCCTTGGTGCCTGAAGTCTGTATCTTAGGCACTAGAAACGCTAGCCTCACATGTTGTGGGACCAGGACAGTAAGCGATCCTCTCCCAGGTCTCTCTGTCTCTCTGTGTGTCTCCCCTCATTCACTTGTTCAGCACACACCCTGAGCCAGGCCCTGGAGAGAGCTGGGAGCAGGATGGAAACGTCCTGGCCTCGTGGACCCTGCCATCCACAGCACCCACAGCTACTTGGCCGCTCCATCACTCGAGAAGTGTGGAGAACCACCCCCACTTCCGGGCAATACGGTCAGTCTCTGCATGCGGGCCTCAGTTCAGTGCTGGGCTGCAGGGGCTCAGAGCTGAGGGGCACAAAGGCCCCGAAGGTGCTGGGATGCTGCTTGCTGGGCCCCACCCAGCGCTTCCAATGGTCAATGGTGAGGTCTGAGAATTTGCCCTTCTAACATGTTCCCAAGGGATGCTGATGCTGCTGGTCCCGGAACCCCACTTTGAGAACCACTGCTTTACTGAGAGGAGTAGTTTAAAGAGAGAGTTTCAAGCCCCAGAGAAGGCTCCAGTCCCCCAAGGAGCCTTTAAAACTCCTACTGCCCCAACCCCACGTCCTACTAATTAATTCAGAATTGCTGGGAGGTCAGACTAGCATCAGCATTTTTTAAAGCCCCACCCCCACCCCCGCCGGGGGACTCTAATGCCCAGCACGGTTGGACACCACGGCCCCAAACTAGCCAGGCGGTCCCCATATTTGCCTCGGCTTGTCCCAGAGGACCGAGGGTACCCGCCTCTCCCAGCTGCAGAGAAGAGAGCCACAGACTGGAATTCAAGCCTAATGCTGTCCAGTTCCCCCTCACCCAGGCTCTGCCTCAGTGTCTCCCAGGGGGGGACGGCAGCATGTGGGGCAGGGCCACGGCGCCCTGCTTGCTGCATTACAGGCACCTGGAGCCTGAGCTCCTCTCCCTGAATGCCGGCAGCAACCCCAGTCACGTGACAATTCAAAACACGCCCCCACACCTCCAAATGCGCTGCCTGTCGGCCCCTGCGTCAAACCCCAATCCCAGCACCAGGCATCACTAGACCCTCAATGTCCCTTCCTGAGTCAGACGCCTCAGGGACCCCAACACCTGCCACTGCACTCTTCCTACTTTTGACTGGAAATCCAACTCTGGCATAAACTTCAGCCTCAAACCTCACCCCAACCCGACTCTAACCATAATCACGCTGCTGAATCGCTCAGGAAGCCTCCCGTGGACTTCACAGCCTTCCTAAAGCCCGACTTCCAGAGCCGGCCTAGGTGCCCTCACTGACCGTCTGCAGCATCTACCCCTTGACCACACACACTCACAGCAGGGTCTGACACATCCCTGTCGTTAGAATGGCAGCCGGAGGCCAGAACAGGGAGAGCCGTGAACGTCAGCACATTTAAACTTGAACCTTAGGCAGTGTGGAGACAGTGAATGTGTCTGAGCAAAGATGTCAACTGAAGAAGTAGCATTTCAGAAAGATTAGTTATGGCCAATCTGGGTCAGGTGGACCAAGGAAGTGACGAGAGACAAAAAGCCTGAGCCTTCTGTTCAATCCCCAGCTCTAATCCTGCGGGTATAAGACACACAGGGGTTAGGGGCAAAGCTGTGACAGCAGACGGATCTGGATTCAAGCAACAGTATGATCTGGTGACACTGAGCTGGTCAGTTCACCTCCCCGAGCCTCAGTTTCTCCACCTGTAAAATGGAGACAACCTCTACCCTATCTCACTGGACTCTGGTGAGAAACAATTGAAATAAAGACGCACTCGTTAATTCCCTCAAAAAATGACCGCAACCACGTGCCAAGTTGTGCTGGGAATGCGGGATGCAGATTGAGTGCAGCTCTGAAGAGGAGCAGAAGACCGAGTCTGAGGGCCCACTATGTGCAGGTCCCACCTGCCGTCTCCTTCAGTCTGCACAGCACTCCTGCCACGTTGGTGCCATCATCAAACCCATTAATAAATGACAAACCAAGGCCCAGTGAGGCTGTCACTCGGGGATGGTCAGCCACCAAGTGGCCGTCCAGGGAGGACCGTGCCGGAGATGACAGACCTTTGCATGCCTCTGGCTATTTCCAACCTCCGATCCTTTATCTCCCTGTTCTTTCCCCGGTAGCAGCCCCCCTGCTGGAACTACTACTCACCTGTGGAGTTTTAGGCCGGGCTTCAGGAAGCCTCGGGCAGACCTCTGGGCTTCCCCAGCGCTGACCCAAACCTCTCCCACCACGGCAATCACACCAACACTGGCTCTCTGGTCTCTAACTTGTAAGAAAACATGTCCCCTCTCAGTAAAATACATTTAAGTGTACACCCCATGCAGGCATATTTCTTTTTTCCTAATCTTTATTGTTGAAAATATTACAGATGTCTCCCTTTTTCCCCCATTGGCCCCCTTCCCCCCAGGCCTTCATCACCCTATTGTCTGTGTCCACGGTTATGCATATATGCAAACAAGTTCATTGGTTGATCTCTTCGCACTTCCCTCCCTGCCTTCCCTCTGAGGTTCGAAAGTCTATTCATGCTTCTATGTCTTTGGATCTATTTTTGTTCATCAGTTTATTTTGTTCAGTAGATTCTACATGTAAGTGAGATTATGTGATGTTTATCTTTCTCTGACTGGCTTATTTCACTTAGTATTAACTCTCCAGGTCCATCCATGCTGTTGCAAATGGTAAGAGTTCCTTCTTTTTTACAGCTGCATGGTATTCTATTGTGTAAAAGTACCACGGATTTTTTATCCACTCGTCTACTGATGGGCGCTTAGGCTGTTTCCAGATCTTAGCTATTGTAAATTGTGCTGCTATGAACATAGGGGTGCATATGTCCTTGCTGACTGGTGTTTCAGGTTTCTTAGGATATATTCCTAGAAGTGGGATCACTGGGTCAAATGGGAGTTCCATATTTCTTTTTTTGAGGAAGCTTCATACTGTTTTCCATAATGGCTGCACCAGTCTGCATTCCCACCAGCAGTGTACTAGGGTTCCCTTTTCTCCACGTCCTCGCCAGCACTTGTCATTTGTTGATTTGTTGATGGTAGCCATTCTGACAGGTGTGAGAATTGTCGTTTTAATTTGCATCTCTCTGATGATCAGTGACTTTGAGCATTTTTTCATGTCTCTTGGCCATCTGTATGTCCCCTTTGGAGAAGTGTCTATTTAGGTCCTTTGCCCATTTCTAAAAATATATTTTCATTGATTTCAGAGAGGAAGGGAGAGAGAGAGAGAGAGAGATAGAAACATCAATGATGAGAGAGTTCCTGATCAGCTGCCTCCTACACACCCCACACAGGGGATAGAGCCTGCAACCCAAGCATATGCCCTGACTGGGAATCAAACCCTGACCTCCTGGTTCATAGGTCAACACTCAACCACTGTGCCACACCGGTTGGGCCCATTTTTTAATGTATGGTTTGTCTTCCTTCTGTTAAGTTGTATGAGTTCCTTATATATATATATATTTTGGATATTAACCCTTTATCAGATGTATCATTGCCAAATATGTTCTCCCATACAGTGGGCTCCCTTTTCATTTTGTTGATGGTTTCTTTTGCTGCAGAAGCTTTTTATTTTGATGTCCCATTTGTTTATTTTCTCCTTAGTTTCCTTTGTCCCAGGAGATGTATCCGTAAACATATTGCCACAAGAGATGTCTGAGATTTTGCTTCCTATGATTTCTTCTAAGATTTTTATGGTTTCACGTCTTACTTTCAAGTTTTTTATCCATTTTGAGTTTATTCTTGTGTACGGTGTGAGTTGGTGGTCCAGTTTCATTCTTTTTGCATGTATCTGTCCAATTTTCCCAGCAGCATTTACTGAAGAGACTGTCATGACTCCGTTGTATGCTCTTGCCTCCTTTGTCAAATACCAATTGAGCATAATGGCTTGGGTTGATTTCTGGGTTCTCTGTTCTGTTCCATTGATCTATATGCCTGTTCTTGGGCCAGTACCAGGCTGTTTTGAGTACAATGGCTTTGTAGTAGTTGATATCTGGTATTGTGATTCCTCCAACTTTTTTCTTCTTTCTCAAGATGGCTGTAGCTATTCGGGATCTTTTTTTGGTTCCATATAAATTTTTTGGACTGTTTGTTCTAGGTCTGTGAAATATGCCGTTGGTATTTTAATAGGGATTGCATTGAATCTATAGATTGCTTTGGGTAGTATGGACATTTTAATGATATTGATTCTACCAATCCATGAACACGGTATATTCTTCCACTTGTTTATGTCTTTCTCTTTCTCTTTTTTCAACACCCTGTAGTTTTCCAAGTACAGGTCTTTTACCTCCTTGGTCAAGTTTATTCCTAAGTATCCTAATTTTTTTTGTTGCAATGGTAAATGGGATTGAGTTTTTCTTTTTGAGAGTTCATTATTGTGTATAAAAATGCCATGGATTTCTGGGTGTTAATTTGGTATCCAGCTACATTGCTGAATTCATTTATTAAATCTAGTAGTTTTTTATGGAGTCTTTAGGGTTTTTTATGTACAATGTCATATAATCTGCAAATAGTGAGAGTTTTGCTTCCTCCTTTCCAATTTGGATGCCTTTCATTTCTTCTTCTTATCTGATCGCTATGGCTAGGACTTCATGTACTATGTTGAAGGAGAGTAGTGAAAAAGGGCATCCCTGTCTTGTTCCTGCTCTTAGGGGAAATGGTTTTAGTTTTTGCCCATTGAGTATGATGTAGGCTGTAGGCTTGTCATATAAGCTTTTATTATGTTGAGGTATGATCCCTCTATTCCCACTGGGCTGAGAGGTTTTATCAAAAAAGGGTGTTGGCCTGGCCTTGGTGGCTCAGTGGTTGCGCAGTGGCTATGATCCAGGAGGTCACCTTAGATTCCATTTGCGGGTTCGATCAGACAAAGGCAGCCGTACAATGATTCTCTCTCATCATTGACATTTTTTTTCTCTCTCTCTTCCTCTCCCTTCTCCTCTGAAATCAATAAAGATATACTTTTTTAAAAGTGTTGGATTTTGTTGAATGCTTTTCCTGCATCAATTAATATGATCATGTTATTTTTGTCCTGCCATCTGTTTATACAATGTAAATTGATTTGTGAATATTGTACCAGCCTTGCATCCCTGGAATAAATCCCACTTGGTCATGGTGTATGATCTTATTAATGTATCGCTGGATCGAATTTGCTAAAATTTTGTTGAGGATTTTAGCATCTATGTTCATCAGGGATATTGGCCTGTAGTTCTCTTTCTTTGCAGTGTCTTTACCTGGTTTTCGAACTAGGGTAATGCTGGCCTCATAGAAAGAGCTTGGAAGTGCTCCTTCCTCTGGGATTTTTGGAATAGTTTGAGGAGGATCAGTGTTAGTTCTTCTTTGAATATTTGGTAAAACTCCCCTGTGAAGCCAGCCGGGCCAGGACTTTTGTTCCTGGGAGTCTTTTTATTACTGCTTCAATTTCCTCAGTAGTTACCAGCCTATTCGGGCTTTCTGATTCTTCCTGATTGAGTTTTGGAAGATTGTATTTTTCTAGGAATATGTCCATTTCATCCAGGCTGTCCAGTTCATAGTAGTTTTTTTCCAGATACTTTGTATTTCTGTGAGGTCAGGCATATTTCTTTATAAAGTATATACACCTACTTCTGTCAATCCATATGTATTAAATACCAGTAAATTCTAGTTCTTTATGAAAAATAAAGAGACAGGATTTGATCTAATACAGTGGTTCTCAACCTTCCTAATGCCGCGACCCTTTAATACAGTTCCTCATGTTGTGGTGACCCCCAACCATAAAATTATTTTCGTTGCTACTTCATAACTGTAATTTTGCTACTGTTATGAATCGTAATGTAAATATGTGATATGCAGGATGTATTTTCATTGTTACAAATTGAACATAATTAAAGCATAGTGATTAATCACAAAAACAATATGTAATTAGATATGTGTTTTCCGATGGTCTTAGGCGACCCCTGTGAAAGGGTTGTTCGGCCCCCAAAGGGGTCGCGACCTACAGGTTGAGAACCGCTGATCTAATATTTTCTTCCCACACCCCTTTGACCCCTGACAAATTACAAAACTGTAACTACAGTGATGCCATTCTCCGGCTGCTGGGGTTCTGAGACGCACTAGGGGTTCAGGCTGGCCCCCGGCGT
>NW_005871395.1:272587-274035 GCF_000147115.1 Myotis lucifugus | reverse complement strand
GGCTGTGCCTGCTCTGTTCCAGGTACTCCCCAAGACCCAGAGGAAGGAGAGGAAGCGGGAAAGAGGGGGAGGAGGAAAGACGCGGCAGCTGTGGCGACCAAGAACAGCAATCAGAAGGGCAAAGCCAAAGGAAAAGGCAAAAAGGTTGGGTTCCAGGGGGAAGGCGGCTGGGTTCCTACGGGAGCAGTGGCAGGGCCTGGCGTTGGGGGTTAGAGTGTGGGCCTCCTGTGGGCTGGGGCCATGGCGTCCCTGGGGGCTAGAATCTTGGCTCCCCCTCTGGTGCCAGGATATGTGGACAAAGGGCACCAGACTTGTGAGAGCAGAAGAGGCCGTTGTGGGGTCACCAGGCTGGGACTGGCCACCCCGGAGCCTTATGTCCTCTGGTCTCTAAGCACCCCCCTTCCCCTGCCGCAGCCAGAGCTGCCCCACAGGAAGACACACATTTCCTGGCCCAGGGAAGTGGCCAGCAGGCACACGTGTACACACCCTTGGGCACACCGACGGCCTGAGAGCCAGCTGTGCGAGGTGCTAAAATATTCCCCCCACCGCCCCCGACCGCCCAAGTGCTGTCTGCTACCCCAACCAGACCTCCTAACCTTCCAGCAACTCAATGGTGTCTGCGGCCTCCAGGACCCTCCTCCAGGCCTCCCAGGGTCCGTTCTGACTGGGAATTCTCCAGGGCAGACAGGTCGTTAAATGGCTTGCATATTCTCTCCCAAACTCAGGCACCAGCACGCACCAACTCAAGTAAGCAGGGGAGAAAGGTCCAACTGGACAGAGAAAGTGATGAGAGTCTTTAGAAACTCGTTTCCGGGTGTGGAGATCACCATGAGGCAGGGCCCGGCTCTTTGCTGTGTGGGCCTGTTAATGTGTTCAGGCATAGTCAGATCTTTGTTTGTTTATTAATCCTCACCCTAGGATACTTTTCTATTCATATTTTTAGGAAGAGTGGGAAGGAGGGAAACGGGGGGGGGGGCGGGGGGGCGGGGGGCGGGGAGAGAAACATCAATGTGAGAGACACATCGATGGGTTGCCTCCTGCACTTGCCCCAACCTGGATGGGGATCAAACCTGCAACCCAGGTACCTGCCCTTGACTGGGAATCAAACCCAAGACCCTTTGGTGCAGGGCCAGGCGTGGTCAGATCGGAGGGCTGAGTCACATTAGCCAAGATCTCCGGATACTGATGTATAGACTGGAAGCCGCTTATTCTGTCCGGGGAGGAAGAGAACTGGAGGCAGCACAGCCTGCCATGCAGGAGGCCCTGGAAATCCGCAGCTATAGAAATGTTTGAATAAGCTCTGGCTTTCTCCAGCTCGCATTCCAAACATACTCTTGTGTTTCACAAGTTTCTTCTGGAGCAACCTAGAGTGGAGAGGAGAGGCTCGCTCGCCCGCAGGCCAAGGGCCTCGCCTCACACACTGCAAACCTGCCCTCAGCAAAAATGCC
>NW_005871395.1:269119-269728 GCF_000147115.1 Myotis lucifugus | reverse complement strand
CCCCCCCCCGGGGGGGGGGGCGCCCTTACCTGGGGACTTCCGCCAGGACCTGGAACGGGTATTTATTTTGGGTCTCCCCCTGCCCCCCCGGCACCCCCTTCTTTGGGAGGGCCCGTTTAAGGCCCACCTCCCCCCCAGAAAACAAACGCTGTGGGTTTCGGGGTTCACCGGCGCATGAGGGCCTTCATCCGGGGCAAAAATTCGGACAACGAAAGGGTCCCCCCCCGGCCCCAAAATGTGACCCCTCCCCCCCCCTGCCCCCCCTCCCGAAAGGCCCCCCCCGTTATGGGCCTCCTCGGGGGGGGGGGGGGGGGAGGGCTGGGGCGGGGCAGTAGCAGGGCGTCAGCTTGCCCAACGCCCCACCTCTTGAGCACACTCCACCCTCCAGGGCAAGTTTATTCTGGCCACTTGGGGGATGAATTCGAGGTTTTTGTCGTTGAATTCACTGAAACAAACACAATGTTGTGTGTGTTTTAAGTTTACACCAAATCACCCATTTACATATTCATTCAATTCACATACAGTATATTGAGTGCCAGGTAGTTAGGCACCGAGAAGACATCAGTGGACAATACGCAGGTCTGCCCTCATGAAGCTGGCATTCTAGGG
>NW_005871395.1:235815-236893 GCF_000147115.1 Myotis lucifugus | reverse complement strand
TTTTTTGTGTCCATGGACCCCCTTATCAGAACCTGTTAAATGTATAAAATACATAGAATTACGAAAGAAACCAATGATAACTGAAGTACAGTTCTATCCAGTGATCTTGGGTTAAGTCTCCCCTCCCCCTACTCTGCCCAGAAAAAGCCAGACAGCTAGAAAACATTTCTATAGCCTCCAATTTGGGGGTTTTGAAAGATCTCTTGACACATCTCATGAAATAAATTTGAAGTGGAGTGTGGGAAGAAAATATAACAACTTCTGTTACTACTTATCTAAACACAAGAAATTAGGTATTAAAAAAATTTTTTTAAATTTGGGATTCAAACCCATGCAGTTTGGATCCAAGTCACTTTTTACTGACTTCAGAGAGGAAGGGAGAAGGAGAGATAGATAGAAACATCAATAATGAGAGGGAATCATTTGCTTTCTGCCTCCTGCACGCCCCCGACTGGGGATGGAGCCGGCAACCCATGCTCTCCTGGTTCAGAGGTCGACACTCAACCACTGAGCCACGCCGGTCAGGCTATTACAAAATTATAATATACTAGAGGCCCGGTGCACAAAAATTTGTGCACTCAGTGGGGGGGGGGGGTCCCTCAGCCCGGCCTGGGACCCCTCAGGAGATAACGACCTGCTGGCTTAGGCCTGCTCCTGGGTGGCAGAGGGCAGGCCCAATCCCTAGGTGCAGCCCCTGGTCGGGCTCAGAGCAGGGCTGATTGGGGAGTTGGGGCGCCGCCCCCTGTCATGCACAGAGCAGGGCTGATTGGGAGGTTGCGATGCCACCCTCAGTCACGCTCAGGGTGGGGCCGATTGGGGGGTTGGAGCACCGCCCTCTGTCACACTCAAGGCAGGGTCGATGGGGAGGTTGCGGCGCCACCCCCTGTCACGCACAGAGCAGGACCAATCAGGGGGTTGGGGCGCTGCCCCCTGTCACACACAGAGCAGGGCCCATCAGGGGGTTGGGGAGCTCCCCCCTGTCATGCACAGAGCAGGGCCGATCAGGGGGTTGAGGAGCTCCCCCTTTCACGCACAGAGCAGGCCATCAAGGGGTGGGAGCTTCCTCCTGTCACGCACA
>NW_005871395.1:231877-233316 GCF_000147115.1 Myotis lucifugus | reverse complement strand
TCCCGCCTGCAGCGCCCGCAGCAGGAGGCGGGCTGGGGCCTCGAGCTGAGCCCAGGGCGCCGGGTCCGCGCTCTCAGCCGGAGCGGGCGCCGCCTCCGGGGCTGCCATGCCCGGGGCCCGCGCCCCAGCCCAGCCTCGCTCGGTTTCGGGCCTCAGCTCCGCGGCCGGAGGAAGGGAGGACTCCGGTACTCGCCCTCCCGCGCGCCGCACTCCCTCCTCGGCGCTGCAAGGGCACCCAGCCCGGCCGCCCGGGAGACGCACGCGATCTGGACAGGGAGCGAGGTGAGCGGGGCGGGGCGTGCGCTCCGTGGGGCGGGGCGCGAGGGCAGGCCGGAAGGGGCGGGGCCACGGCTACGGGGTTGCTTGTGGGCGGGGTCACACCCAGCGATGGTGGGCGGGGCGGGGCAGCTCGGCTGCCGCCCTTAACCTTCCCCCACTGCTCTGGGCAGTAGGAGGATGGGGGTGCAGAGTGGATGTCAGGGATCCTGTAGTACTTCAGGATCCAACCACATTTAATTTTATCTGACTCCCATGTTGCTTGTAGACCATGGGCTCTGTGGTAGGATTAGATCACAATTTACCACCCCATCGTCCTCTCCGGAAACATTGGACGTACACATATCCCTGAGAATGGGGTCGCAGCAAAAGCTAAGGCCCTCCAGATGGCCAAAGGCTTTGCTTGGACTTCCTCCTAAAGACGAAGCAGCAGCCTTGCTCTGATTGTTCATAAGGGACTAGGTGGCCCCCCTCGCAGGGTTTCAGTTGAAGGAAATCTGCTGGAGGAGGCAGGCTTCGGGCAAAGAGGGGAGCAATATTGAGATTTATAAGAAATACACATGTTTGGTTATTCAGATGACTGAAATATACTTGTCAGACATATTTGGTCTCCATCCACAGTTCCTGGCATACAGCTCCCAAACCCTTCAAAACTTCCTGTGACAAGAGCAACAAAGGTGTCTCTGGTTATGAGGTGACTTTGGGTTCAGTCCCACGCCTGATTCCCAGGAGGGAAAAGGGGGGCGGTGCTTTAGGTCCAGTCGATCACCAATGACCAATAAGTTAGTCAATCATGATTACCTATTTTTTTTTTAAATATTTACTATTCGGATTTTTATTTATTTATTTTTATTGTTAATCCTCGCCTGAGGATATGATATTTTCCCATTGATTTTTAGGGAGAGTGGAAGAGAGAGGGAAAGACAGAGAAACATTGATGTGAGAGAAACACGTGGACTGGTCGCCTCCAGCACAAGCCCTGACCAGGGCCTGGGCCGGGGAGGAGCCTGTAACCGAGGTACATGCCCTTGACTGGAATCGAACCTGGGACCCTTTGGTCCGCAGGCCGACGCTCTACCCCAGCCGTGGGCAAACTACGGCCCGCGGCCGGATGCGGCCCGGTTTGAAATGAATAAAACTAAAAAAAAAAAAAAGACCGTACC
>NW_005871395.1:190571-230417 GCF_000147115.1 Myotis lucifugus | reverse complement strand
CCGGGCATATGCCCTGATCAGGAATCAAAACCTGACCAGGCCATAGGCCAATGCTCACACACTGAGCCACGTCAGCCGGGCAGCAGTTTTCACTTTATAGGAGATGTTTTCGGTCCTCAAATGACCAGCTGCTGCTGGGCCTGACCCTGACCGGTAGTGGGCAGAGCCAAGAATGCTAATCAGCCTTCAGTGCCTTGCCCACTCTCAACTACCAACTTTACTTCATGTTGGTTCTGGTTTGTGCCCCCCAAGTTCTGCATTCTTTATGTTTTGTTTTGTTAATCCTCACCCAAGGATATTTTTCTTTTTTTAAAGAAATATATTTTATTGATTTTTTACAGAGAGGAAGGGAGAGGGATAGAGAGTTAGAAACATTGATGAGAGAAAAAACATCGATCAGCTGCCTCCTGCACACTCCCCACTGGGGATGTGCCCGCAACCAAGGTACATGCCCTTGACTGGAATCAAACCTGGGACCCTTGAGTCTGCAGGCCGATGCTCTATCCACTGAGCCAAACCGGTTAGGGCGGATATTTTTCCATTGAGAGTGGGAGGAACGGGGAGAGACAGAGAGAGAAACATCAATGTGGGAGATCTATTGGTGGCATCCTGCACTAGGGCCAGGGACCAAGCCTGTAACCAAGGTACATGCCCTTGATCAGAATTGAATCTGCAAGCCTTCAGTCCTCGGGTCGAGGCTCTATCCACTGAGCAAACCAGCTAGGGCTAGTTCTGCATTCTTGACAATGCAAGGAGAGCAGGGAGGGAAGTTCTAAGCGTGGATTCATGAACCCTGGGGGATCCTCTGCACACTTTTATGGGGTCTGTGATGTCATTGCTATTTTCATAATTCTAAAATGTTACCTGCCCTTTGCACTCATTCTCTTATGAGTGTTCAGTGACGTTTCCCAAAGGCTAAGTGGTGGGTGACCCTGCAACAGGTTGAATGCAGAAGCCACCTTTGGTTGGGGGGATGGGACACCTGGGCTATGGGCAGACACTCCTCAGATACCAGCCGGTGGCTTAGGTGCATTTTATTGGTTCTGTCAGAATCCTTCTACAAAAGGGCAAAGTTAAAATCCAAGTCCCTAGTAAGGCAGTGAGAACCCTCCCGTTTGCCCAGAGCCCTCCACCCTTCTCATGTTCATGGAGGTGGAGAGGGGCTAATTCCATCCCTCTCAGTGGGCTCCGTTAACGTCATAGATCTCATACAAGTTTTACCTTTGTCACAGACATGTGTTAGAAGCCCCAAAAGGGGAAAGACCTTCCCCCTAGCACACCCTGCCCCTCAGCCCCACCCCCACCCCCACACGTTGGTCCTGGCTGCAGGAGCCGGCCATTAAGAACTGGTGCGATCCAGGAGGAGTTCTAACCCCAAGAAGGCCGCGGCGGCCAGGTTATAATCCAGGAACATCCCGTCCTCCAGCAGCACTGCGGGGCCCAGCACCTGGGAGGAGAGAGAGGTCAGTGAGAAGCGATCTGCTTCAACCTCAACTGACTGGGCTCACACTTAAGATCGCACAAAGGTGCCACACGTAAGTGGGCTCCATTACCGTCATACATATCATGCAGGTTTCACATGTGTCACAGGCGTGTTAGAAACCATGACCACCCTCATCCCTGCTGTTACCATCTCACTCCCGGAGGCCGGCTGTGTGCAGTCTGGGTGGGGGGGAGCCGAGGACAGGGCCGTGTCCGGGAGCTGGTGCAGGTAAATGCAGTCAGACTTGAAGGGGCAGCGGCCACTCCCCCGCGCAAAGTACCGGCATGGGATCTGGCTAAGGGGAGAGGACACGCCTTCAGCCCTGTTGCCCAGGGACAGGGGCGCGGCTGACACACAGGGCTGGTAGGTTGGACACAGCACGGAGGCACCGCAGTGCTGATGCTACACTTATTACATCGGCTTCCAGCAGGTGGCAGGGGAGTCTCAGGGGCGCCTTTCTCCCATCCCCACAGTCCAGCCTCGGCAGCAGTGACGCCGGGCCTCTCTTTCCTCCTGAGCTGGTTTCAGTAATGCCACCAAAGAGGGGATGGCAGATAACCTACCGTGTGTCTCTGTAACCAAGTCGGAGCAACGTCCTGTCCGAGGGGTAGTCTTACGATTTGGTAATTGCTGGTTAATGAAATGGGTTAAGAAGTTTCCCACTTCTGAGATTTCAAATTTACTCAGTGAAAGGTCAGACACAGGAGCGGTTTGTGGGCAACTTGTGATCCCCTTAAGTATGACCAGCTTTCTTCCCGTGAGGAAGACGGGTAGAGGGATAGAGTGCATGTCTGCAGCCTCTTTCCTGCATTGTCACGGCTGGATTCCAACACAGTGTCTTTCCCACTTCCTCCGGTCCCCGGGACCGCAGGACCCCACTGGCCACCCACGCTGGAAGCCTGGGAATCCCTCTGAACGCCGGCCATCCCTCCCTCCCCTCCCCCGCCCCTCCCCCTCCCCCTCCATCTGACCAAAGCTAGCAGCAGGACCGCTCCATCCCAATAGCCTTTCAACTTGTGCACATTCCGCTTCCCCCCACACCAGCCCCCCACCCCGCCATGACAGGACCAGCCCTGCGGTCACCAATGCTGGAAACATTAGTCATCTTACAGTTTCCTTTCCACCTCGTGGGCAGTCGGCCACCCAGGTCTGGCCCTTCTTCCTCTCATGTCAGTATCTCCCCCCGCCCCCCCCCCCACACGCACACGCACACACTCCTAGCACGCACTGTGAGTCACAATGCCTGGTGCAAACCCACTTCCTCACGCATGTCACACAGACCAGGCCTCAGTTTCTTGCTCTGCAGTGTAGGGACAGTAAGAGCCCCCACTTTGGTGTGTACAAGTCTGTCATACATAATAGCCCTCCATCTACCTGGTCCCTCTCACACCCGGGCCTGGGTGCTCCCAGCTGCCAGCATTCCCCACCTGGACCTCTCCCTGCCTGGGGGTCTCCTCCCCTGAGGACCCCACTTGGTGCAGCACCAGCGCAGACACTCCCCCCTGTGACACTCAGCCACGTCTCTGTGCCAGTCACTTTGTTGATGGGGCGGTTACAGTTCTTGGGGAAATCCAGGTGTCTTCCCAAGAAGGCTGAATGTCTTATGGGTGGACTAGGCCTTCTGTATCCCACCCTTTATTCAAAGATACTTTGCATAGAGCAAGTGCAATAAACTCTTTGGGGAGGTGAAATTAAGACAGATTTTGGATAAATGCCTCCCTTCCCAAGAGATGAAAAACTGCCCACATGTCCCTGTCTCCAAGGGCTGCCTGTTAGTCTCCTCAGAGGCCCCTGTTTTCAAAGATCATCTAAGCAAACAACATATACTCATACCAATTTGCTTTTCTGCTTTAAAACAATCTATACATATAAAAGCCTAAGTGACCTTTATGATGGAACCAGAATGACCGGTCGCTATGACGTGCATTGACCACCAGGGGGCAGACGCCCAATGCAGGAGCTGCCCCCAACCCACAGACTCCCATTGCTGATGGGGCCTGCTGGTCTCTCCCCCCGGCCAGCAGGCCCCGATTGCCCAATTGGGGCCGGCCCCCAGGCTGGGACAGGGAACCGGGGCTGGGTGGCAGCAGACACAGCCCCTTTCCCAGGGGGACCGAGGGCCGACTCCCTCCTCGGGACCAGCGGCCAACCTCCCGGGTCCCTCCCCCTGTCCCTCCCCCCGGCCAGCAGGCCCTGATCGGCCTGCCTGCCCATGGCAGTGGCAGTTGGCCCCTCCCTCTGGCTGGCAGGTCCTGATTGCCCAATTGGGCCTGGGGCCTGGGCCCTGGGCTGGGATAGGGAACTGGGGGTGGGTGGTGGCAGACACAGGCAGCGAGGGAAGGAGGAGGCGGGGAACCTGATCAACCCTGATCGCCAGCCAGGCCTAGGGACTCCAGCCGTGCACGAATTTCGTGCACCAGGCCCCTAGTCTGAAATAAATGCCAGGTAGACTGAGTGGCCTGTATCACTTCTGAGCTAGGCTGGAAGAGAAACCGCAGTCTATTTATTGGGCTCTTGGAAATAGTGGAAACAGCTCAGCCCCTCGCCTGCCATCTCCATCACTCTGAACCTCCAGGATCTGGGGGACCTGGGTGGGGAACCATGGCCAAGCTGCAATGGGTCAGGGGCAGTCCTCGCTCTTCCCTAACCCCCATCCCCCCTTCCAGCCTCACCTGGTCCGAGCCTTGAAGTTCCTGATGAGTTGCTCCTTCTCGGCCCCCTCACTCACCCAGAATTTGTGGGGGATGATGTAGCTGGAATAGACACGGCACTGGGGACAGGCCCTGGAGGAGGAGAAAGTCACAGCTCACAGGCCGGCCTCAAGGCCTACACCCCCCCCCCCCCCCCGGGCTCTCCATGACACTGACTTGATGACATTTAGGGGGAAGGGGTGGGGGGTCTTCCCCCCAGGGGGCAGGGAGGCCAGGGAGGGGGCGTGTGTGCAGGTGGGCAGGATGGCGAAGAACCGCTTGCCCTCCGGCTTGTCCCACACCTTGTCCATTGAGATGGCGCACACGAAATCCCGGGTGTCCCTGTTCCTCTACAGCCACGGGGAGGGTCAGAGAAAATCACACACGCACACACAGACACACGCGTGCACATGTACGCTGCCACCCCAAATACAGTCCCGGGGCCTACGGAGCCCTCCTCCAGCGGGTCTGGGCAGCCTAGAGGCCCGGCATGGCCTCCCCCGCCCCTCCCCCACCCGTTTCTCGCTGTACCTCAAGGTCCATGCTCTGAAGTTGGGCCCAGAGCTCCTGGACAGGGTCTGACTTAGGCTGAGACTTCTGGGAGTAGCTGTGATCTCCATCAGCTGTCAGGGAAAACTGGGTCTGTTCATTCATTCACTCACTCATGGGGCATCTATGTGGCTGCTGCACGCAAGCTGTGTGGGTGCACGAAGTCCTGCCCCCAAGAGCTCAGAGTCCCGTCAGAATTATGTCTCTAATGCAACTACTTATAACTGTGCTGCCCATGACAGCAGCCACTCGCCACAGTGGCTGCTGAGGCCTGAGGTGGAGCTGGCCCCATCAGACGTGCTGGAACGCACATGGAGACTTTAGAGCTTAACACCAAAGAAAACTAAAATGTTTCAGTAATAATTTCTATATTGGTTACATGTTGAAATCATAGTTTCGATATTATATATACATATACCTCTTAATATATTCGGTAAAATGAAACATTACTAAAATTAAATTTACGTGTTGTTTTCTATTTTTCTTTAGTGTGGCTACTAGAAAGTTTTATTTATTTTTTATTTTTTATTTTTTAAATATATTTTATTGATTTTTTACAGAGAGAAAGGGAGAGGGATAGAGAGTTAGAAATATCAATGAGAGAGAAACATCAGTCAGCTGCCTCCTGCACACCTCCCACTGGGGATGTGCCCGCAACCAAGGTACATGCCCTTGACTGGAATCGAACCTGGGACCCTTGAGTCCACAGGCTGATGCTCTATCCACTGAGCCAAACCGGTCAGGGCCTACTAGAAAGTTTTAAATTACGTATGTGTATTGTAAAATATGTGAACTTTGGAAAACTATTTGGCAGGTCCTCAAAATGTTAAACATGTTACCATACAATCCAGTAATTCTACTCCTAGGTAGACCTACGAGTAGAATTACTGGATTGTATGGTAACACTTCTCTACCCAAGAGAAATAAAAATGTATGTCCACACAAAACTTTGTACATGAATGCTCATTAACATTATTATTCATAATAGCCAAAAAGCAAAAACAACCCAAATGTCCACCAATTGATGACTGAATAAAACAGAAGCAGCATATCTACATAGCAGGACATTAATTGGCCACAAAAAGATATGAAGTACCATGGTACATGAAGCTAGAAAATAATATGCTGAGCTCAGGCAATATTATACTGAGCATTGACCTATGAACCAGAAGGTCATGGTTCGATTCCTGGTCAAGGCACATGCCTGGGTTGCAGGCTCAATCCTCAGTGTGGGGCGGGCGTGCAGGAGGCAGCCGATCAATGATTCTCTCTTATCATTGATGTCTCTATTTCTCTCTCCCTCTCCCTTCCCCTCTCTGAAATAAAACATACATATATATATATATATATATATATATATATATGAAAATATTATGCTGACTAAAAGAAGACAGACCCCAAAGGCCACATAGCATATCACTCCATTTCTATGAAATGTCCAGAACAGGCACGCTCACAGAGACAGAAGGTAGATGAGTGGTTGCTAGTGGTGGACGGAGAATGATTGCTAATGGGTTTCTTTTCGGAGTGACGAAAATCTTCTAAAATTAGGTAGTGGTAATGTTTATACAGCTCTGAATATACTATATTACATTGAATTTTTTGCTTTAAATTGTTAAATTTTTGGTTTGTGAATTATATCTCAATAAGGCTGTGACCAAAAAAAAAAATATGTACGTGACATGTTTCTGGTAGACAGGGCTGATTACAGCAATACTATGGTTTATAAAATAATCACCAACATTTAATGTTCCCTCTATGCCAGGTATGCTGAGCACAGCACACATAGGAATCATCACACTCTCACACCACCTGATGTGGTGGGTACTGTTAGCAGTGCCCTTTTGTAGACGAGGAAATGGAAGCCCAGAGAGGTTAAGTGACTTGTCCACGATCACACAGCTATTAAGTGGTGGAGCTGACATTTGAAACTGTGGTTTGACTCTACAGACACCAAGGTATTCTGCTTCTAGGACACAGAGAGCAATGCCGGGGAGGAGGGGGCGGGTCCCTCTGGCTGGGAATCGAGGAGGGAGAGGGATAGAAGGAAGCATAAACCTGGCTTCGAGACAGAGCAGGAACCCCATCTCAGACCCCACTTGTGCCCACTGCTGTGCCCCTGAGGACTCACATGATGTCAACAGGAACTGCCAGGAACTGCCACCAAGCGCCTCATTCCGGCTGGCCAGCCCCTGGAGGCCAGGCTCCGTGTCCCAGACGGCCTCGGCCTCGGCCCCAGCCCCGTCCCAACCCACAGCCACTGAGGGCAGGTAGGTGGGCTCGGAGCCCCTGCGGGTCAGCCCCAGCGGGGGTCCTGGCTGGGTGACAAGCGGCTCCGAATGGCGGCGGCCCCACTGCAAGTGGCCCGGGGGCTGCGGGTGCTGATAGCTGTGTGGGGAGGAGAGCGGGGAGGAGACAGGCCTGGAGCGTGGGGCTGAGCCGGGAGAAGAGGTCTGGGGAGAAGCCTGGCCCACGAAGGGACAGGTCCTCCGGTGTCCCCACCCCCTCCCGCTGGACGAGGAGCGGTGCTCACCTGCACCGGTCTCCGTGGAAGCAGAATCCTCGCTGGAAGTACCTGCAGACCTGGGACGCCTTCCTGTCTTGAGCAAAGTGGCAGCTGGTCCCCGAGTGATGGGCCCCTCGGGCAAAGGTCCTAAAAGATCACCCGAGTCAGCCAGAGAGGCTGTGTGGTGGGGGAAGGACACAGACTCCGGAGTTGGTTCTGTGTTCAAATCCTAGCTCCCCTGGGTAACCCTGGGTGGGTAACTCACCCTGAGGGGTGAGGGTGAAAATGCCTCGGGGTTGCTGGGAGGGTTTTTGAAGATTTTGCACAACGCACATAGCAGGTGCTTAGTGAACCACAGGGGTTACTATTACTTCCTCCCAGCGCTAGTGCTGTGGTCCTGGAGTCGGATTCTGGATTCAAATGCTGGTACCAGGGCTGGCTTCGGGGCACGGACCTGTGCGGTCATGCGCTTTAATGCTCAGCTGTTGCCGTTTTGAAATTATTACATTTTTGACCAAGGGGCCCCGATTTTCATTCTGTGCTGGTTTCCATGGGTCATGTGGCCGCTCTGCCTGGTGTTTCTTGGTGATGTGAGCGTGGACGGGGCATTCAACCTTTCCATGCCTCGGGTTCTTCATTTGCAAAATGAAGATAATGTTAATACCTTCCTCGTGGAGTGATGTCAAGCTTAAATGAGAAAGTGCATGTGAAGTACCTGGCAGACAGCAAGCCCTCAGTAAATATTAGCTGCTTTCATCACTCCACTGTCACCATTATCATCTCCACCACCACCATCACTGCTACAGGGCTTTCGAGGGTCAGGGTGGGGGGTGGAAAAGGGCAGGAGGAGGCGGAGTTGGGCAAATGTTGATTGAGAGTCTGCCATGTACCCAGGCCTGAGCCTGGGGCAGGTACAAGGTGGAGAGGAGGCTGCTCTTGTCATGTGCTTCCTTGCCTGGAGGGGAGTAAGCCCACAGGTGAAGTGACCAGGGCATCAGAGACGGGGACAGAAGTCAGATACGAGTCCCCAGAGAACACAGGCTGCTGGCCCAGCAGAGGGGCTGCCATAGAGTGGCCCGCACCATTCCCCAGGCGGGCAGAGAGGCCCTGGCAGAGAGGCAGGCGGAGGGCGGAGGGATGGGTGACGGGCACCCTCTTGTTGTTGTTAATCCTCACCCGAGGAGGTTATTCCATTGATTTTTAGAGAAAGTGGAAGGGAGGGAACAGACACACAGAGAGAAACATCAATGTGAGAGAGCCCTGACCAAGGCCGGGATCGAGCCTGCAACCCAGGTACGTGCCCTTGACCGGAATTGAACCCCACGGGACCCTTCAGTCCGCAGGCTGACGCTCTATCCTCTGATCCAAACCGGCTAGGGGGACAGGCACCCTCTTGTTGGTGCTGGACTGTTGTTTCATGTCCTTTATCTACAACAAGAGCCCCTGGACCAGGGAACCTGCCTAGAATCTGCGCTGAGGTGACGGAGCAGAGAAGCAAGAAACCAGGGCCAGGACTGGGGAGCCACTGAGGCTCGCACCTCAGACACAGAACTTGGGGGGACGCCCACAAAACCCAGTGATAAGTGGAAATCACACTTTAGAGCAATTTTTAAAAAGATCAAAATTAACGCAAAAGCAATTCACAATGAACAAAAGATGAAACTTTTAAATAAATACAGGATTCAACCTTAAAAAGACAGGATTCAACTCTGCACCACTTACCTGATTCGCCTCCCCCAGCGCAGGCCCAGCCGCCAGCGCACAGAGAACCAAGACAAGGACAGATGTGCAAAGGGCTCCAGCAGAAATAAATGGCTGCAGGGGGTGGGGTTGGGGGAGGGAGGAGGGGGTGGTGGTGGGGGGGGACTGCTTCAGACAGGTGGCCAGCAAGGCCTTGGAGGAGGGGCCAGCAGTAATAGTCATGATTACAATCATGATTATTACATAATAATAGTAGTTGTTATTGTTATTTTTCTGGAAGCTTTTAAAAATATATATATTTTATTGACTCCAGAGAGGAAAGGAGAGGGAGAGAGAGAGAGAGAAACATCAATGATGAGAATCATGGATTGGCTGTCTCCCACATACTCCCCACTGGGGACCGAGCCCGAAACCTGGGCATGTGCCCAGACCGGGAAGTGAACTGTGACCTCCTGGTTCATAGGTTGATGCTCAACCACTGAGCGCACTGGCTGGGCTTATGGAAGCTTTTATGGGGCCAGAGGTATAAAGTGAGTGAGATCTTTAAATAGTAATTTTTGACGATAGACCACTGTAATTTTTGGCATTTAATGCTATTAACAGAGTGCCTTTCATTTCCATCCACTTATTTGTGTGAACAAGATTTCTCAGTGCTTCCATTTATAATAATCACAAGTTGCAATTGATGTTGAACCCTGTCTTATTCTAGCAGTAAGTAATATATATCCATGGATACATAAATTTTGGGGGGAAACAACAACAATAGTCCCATCTATAGCAAGAGAAAATTTTCTAAAAAAATTTTTTTTATTATTTAGTAATTAACTGCCAAAGTGTATAATATATTTAAGTTGTTTTAATCAATTGAGTACTACCAATATCTAAATCTAGAAAGAAATTAAATTTCTGTCTCACAAATATTTTCTTGCAGGAACATATAATATTGTGATCAGTAAAAGACTTCTGAGAGTAAAAATATTTATATTAGGATAAAATTCTGTGGGGAGAATAGAATAGGATAGATATTCAAGGAGAAGAGCCTGTTTATATACTTGTAAATGGATGACACTATGTGTCAGTGGTTCTCAACCTTCTGGCCCTTTAAATACAGTTCCTCATGTTATGACCCAACCATAAAATTATTTTCGTTGCTACTTCATAACTGTAATGTTGCTACTGTTATGAATTGTAATGTAAATATCTGATATGCAGGATGGTCTTAGGCGACCCCTGTGAAAGGGTCGTTCGACCCCAAAGGGGTCGCGACCCTCAGGTTGAGAACCACTGCTATATGTTAACTAGCTCTAGTATTTAGATGCCACTGGATACATGACAAGAATAATGTACTTATTCAAATCCACCGGCTCACCTGCCATTTCTGGTCCGCTGCACACACAGCAAGTTCACTGGCAGGGCCCCACGGGAGCAGCCTGAAATACCTGGGACGCAGATTCTATGCGGCGGCAGCCTGCCCACCCGCGGTGCCCTGCAGCCATTCTCCCTGTGGCCTTGGGAAAGCAGACGCCCCAGGAAGACCCAGTTTTTGTGGGCTGGCTGCTCTAAACACATCCTTCAAAATCCTGCCTGGCCCTAGCTGGTTTGGCTCCGTGGACAGAGCATCGGCCTGCGGACTGAAGGGTCCCAGGTTCGTTCCTGGTCAGGGACACAGGCCTGGGTTGTGGGCTCGATCCCCAGTGGGGGACGTGCAGGAGGTGGCAGATCCATGATTCTCTCCCATCATTGATGTTTCTCTCTCTCTCCTTCTCCCTTCCTCTCTGAAATCAATAAAAATAAGAAAAAAAAAATCCTGCCTGAGGGGCCAGTCTTGGAGAAGAAAGATTCAGAAATGGTGAAGGCTTTTGATTTAGTGATGTAACTTCTCTTAAAAACATCTTTAAAAGACCTTTTGGCCCTGGTCGGGGAGCTCAGTTGGTTACAGCATCCTGATAGGCCAAGGTTGAGGGTTCGATCCCCGGTCAGGGCACATACAAGAATTAACCAATGGACACATGTTAGTGGAACAACAAATTGATGTTTTCTTTCCTCTCTCTCTAAAATCAATAAATAAAATTTAAAAAATGATAAAAGTATTTTGGAATTAAAAAGTGTAATATAATCGTTTTATTTTTAAATGGGAAGGTTGAGGGGTGAGGTGGAAATGAGAGTCGCTGTGGAAGGGGTGGGTGACCATGAAAGGAGGGGCCCCTCATCTCTTAGTAACCCTTAGAGGAGGGGTTCACAGGCCTCCTGCCCCAGTCCACCAATGGAAGCCTCTGGGAGGGAAGATGTGCTGGGGAAATTTTGCTTTTTCCCCCAAAGACCACCAATAAGGCTGACCTCCAGGACAGCCTAGAGAGGCCACCCCACTAGCTCCTCCCACCTGGGAGGTCACGTGACAAAGCTCTCCCAGAACAGCCAGTGGGGCTCTCAGCCCATTAGAGACCCTAAGGGCTCTGTAATCAAATTGATCAGAGAAACTCTTCCTTCTATGGCAGTGGTTCTCAACCTTCCTAATGCCGCGACCCTTTAATACAATTCCTCATGTTGTGGTGACCCCCAATTTCATTGTTACAAATTGAACATAATTAAAGCATAGTGATTAATCACAAAAACAATATGTAATTATATATGTGTTTTCCGATGGTAGGGCGATCCCTGTGAAAGGGTCGTTCGACCCCCAAAGGGGTCGTGACCCACAGGTTGAGAACCGCTGTTCTATGGTTTCTTAGAGCCATGTTGCATCTGCTTATTGTATATTAACACATTAAAGGCTCTGGTAAGTTCTGCAGTGGAACATGTTTGATTTGACCGAGCATTGCTTAAACGTGCTTTTGTTGTTGTTTGTTTAGGCCCTCTACCCGCAAGCACTTAAATTACCAATAAAACACATTGTGTTTGGAGAAATGTCAAGTTAGTTCATTTAATCCTCAAAACAAGTGTTGAAAGTCCGGAGTCATTTTTTGTTTTCAAAATCTGAGGCTCAGAGATGAAAAGTAACAGACCTGGTACATAACCCAAGTGTCCTCACTTAGCCCAATGATCCTCTAATTAACTGCGACTGCCTTGTCAGGGGTGAGGGCTGCTGGATTCGGGGAATTTCTCAAGCTAAATTCTGAAGCCGGGGGGGTAGGGACAGAGGAGGCAGCAGAGGGACTTGGTGGCTGGGGGGCTGGAGCAATGGACCCCTGAACAGTGAGCCTGGGGAATCAAGACCCGACAGTTGGGATGGGGCTGGGGGGTGGTGGGGTGAAATTTGGGGTGTGGGGGTAAGAGAAGGGCAGGGAGTAAGGAGGGTGGGGTTGGGGAAGTACGGGGGAGGTGGAGCCCCCTGACCAGGGTTTTGAAACTCAAGGGCCCAAACTTAGTCTAGGCCCCTGCCTCCCTGGCCGTGCCCGGAGCTCAGGAAAGAACAAGGAACATCTCCTTCAGTGAGCACCTCCTTTGTTTCTGTCTCCCTCTAGCTACCTGGCTGCCTTTCTCCCACTAAAAGGAGCTAGGAAAACTACTCCACACCGAGACCTAAGACGTACAATTATCCCTCCTTTACCCAAACTTCAGTTCTCTCTGGGGATGCGATCTTCTAGCTGTTGGCAAATTGAGTTTGTGCTAAGGTCTTCGACTCCAACGGGAGGCCTAGTGAGCTAGCGCGCCCAAAAGAATGACTCTCTAATGGTGTAATGTTCCATCTGAAGTTTCCGTTCAAATGCTTGTGAGCACCTGGCACCGTGCTAAGTAAGTGCTGGGCTGCAAAGGTGACCAGGAAACCAGACCTCGCCGCAGGGAGCTGTGTGGGTTTCGGGCAGAGAAGCCTTTGTGGGTGGAAGAGAAAGCAGGCAAGTGGCAATCCCTGCCCTAATGGGCAAACGCTGAGCTAGCCTCGACAGCTGTGCAGCCTGAGTACGCCTGTTACCCGCTCTGGCCTCAGACTCCTCCTCTGGACTCTGAGGGGCTGGGAGATGATCTCTAGACCCTTCCAATGTTGGGGTACAGAACAAGGAAGCCCCTCTTCATCTAAATTCACCCTCAAATTCTTAGAGAATGGGCTTTCAATGGCCAGGCCAAATCCCAAATGATTTTCTCCCACCTTCTTGTTTCATTCCTCTGAGACCCAGGTTCCTACCTGAATGGCCACCAGTAGTGGGGTCTGTCCTCCCCACCATGGCTGCCGCCACCGCCACCGCCATCCAGCCCTGCAGGGTCCATCCCAGCTGCAGCCCCTCGTGCGAGTCAGGCAGGGCTCGCTGGTGCCCTTTATCCCTCCCTCTCTGGGCAGGGCCAGTGGGAGGCGGGGCTCTGCGGCCAGGCCCACCCCTTCCCAGGACCCCAAGCCAGCAGATGGGAGGGCTTGAAGGGTGGAGGCAAGAGGGCCGAGGACCAGGGATGTCGGGATGGCATGAAGGCCTTCAGAGATCCCTCGGCGAGTCCTGCAAGGAACTGCGGGTTGGTGTAAGTACCTTAAGGGTCCAGAAAGGCAGGGTGACTGGAGAGGGGCTCATGGGGACCAAGGACCTGGGAGCTAGGAGGCTGAGTCCTGGGGCTGGTGTCTGAGGGGAATTGCTAACTGAGGCGGCCAGACGGGAGCTTCCCCCCAAACTCGGGGCAGTGTGAACCCCACATGTGGAGCTGAGGTTGATGGACAGGTCAGAGGGTGGGCTGGGAGCCTCTGGAGCCTCCAGAGATGGTATGAGCCAGGTGAGGACTGCAGGGAGGCCTGTCAACTGGCCAGGACCTGGACAGACCCAAGAGGCTCTGGGGACCTGCCTCCAGGCCTGAGATGTTCTTCCTTCAAAAAGTCGCTGTGCCTGGCCTGTTTGTCATGGGAGCCAGCATGTATCCTGGTCAGAAGACATTAGACTAGAGCCGATGGCTCAGCAGGGGTCCTGAGAGGTGGCCGGAGGGGCTGCCCGAGACGCTCTCCAAGGAGGATGTTCCCATTGGGTCAGCCCATCAGCGGGCTCTCCAGGGCCGTAGAACTGCCTGGTGGATTCAGAGCTTGCAGTGGGAGGACATCGGCCTGGGCCTTGGAAGGTGGGGGGTAGGGGAAGGAGGGCCATGAGCTTTAACAGCCCTTCAAGCTCTGACTGTTTCTAAGACACCCTCTACTCCCATCTCACTCCGCCAAAGCTAACGCTCTCTCCAATATGCTGCACTGTCCCACGAGGGTGGTAAATTGGGAAAGTTGTACAACAGCAAATTAGAGGAATTTACTTAAAAATTAAAGGAGAGCCCCAACCGATTTGGCTCAGTGGACAGAGCATCAGCCTGCGGATTGAAGGGTCTCTGGTTCGATTCTGGTCAGGGGCAAGTACCTGGGTTGCAGGCTCCTCCCCGGCCCGGGCCCTGGTCAGGTCTGGTGCAGGAGGCAACCAATCAATGTGTTACTTTCACATTGATGTTTCTCTCTGTTTTTCCCCTCTCTCTTCCACTCTCTCTAAAAATCAATGGGAAAATATCCTCGGGTAAGGATTAAAAACTAAGTAAATAAATAGAGATTTTTAAAATTGAATTTAAACAACTTCCTATGTTTATCAATAAACTGAGACACTAGATTGGGAGACCAATAGTCTCGAACATCTAGTTACTTCTTTAACTTTTGCTGGATCACAATTATTTAACATTTTGTCATAGGTGCTGCCCGTGTGCTGTCTATGAGGCTGTGCCAGTTTGTACGCCCACCAATAGCATGAGGGAGCCTGTTTCTGCACAGCCTCGCAGCACAGTTACCGAACGTTTTAGTATTTGTTAGTTTGGTGAGTAAAAATCTGTATCTCGTAGTGTTAGGGTTTTTTTGGGCTGGTGACATGGGCTGTGAAAGAATTCACAACTAAAAGAAGAGATACACGTAGAGAGAAAGGGCCAGTGCATTGCTAATCAATACAAAGACAAGGAATAAAAAACTGCTCCCACCTTTTCAAACCTTGGACAAGGAAGGAAGGGGCATTTTCAGGCTGTTGTTGTTGCTAGGCGACATTGAGCAGACAGTTGGGGGGGGGTTGTCTTTGTTAGTTTTTTATTTTATTTTAAAGTATATATTTTTATTGATTTCAGAGAGGAGGGGAGAGGGAGAGATAGAAATATCAATGATGAGAATCATTGATGGGCTGCCTCCTGCACACCTCCCACTGGGGATCAAGCCTGTAATCCAGGCATGTGTCCTAATGGGGAATCGAATCGTGACCTCCTCGTTCATAGGTCGATGCTCAATCACTGAACCACTCCTGCCGGGCTACAGTAGACTTTAAGATTATATAATTTTCTCCATCTATTTTGTTTCTTCTTGTTTTTTTTTAAAATATTGTATAATATATCAAGTTTATCCATTGTCCTGTTGATGAACATTTTGATTGTTCCTAAGTTTTTGCTATTCTTCAATGAACGTAATTTGGTGGGTTTCACTCTAGGGTAGTGGTTCTCAACCTTCTGGCCCTTTAAATACAGTTCATGTTGTGACCCACCCATAAAATTATTTTGTTGCTACTTCATAACTGTAATATTGCTACTGTTATGAATCGTAATGTAAATATCTGATATGCAGGATGGTCTTAGGCGACCCCTGTGAAAGGGTCATTTGACCGCCAAAGGGGTCGCGACCCACAGGTTGAGAACCGCTGCTCTAGGGTATTGTCTTGGGTTGGTTTCTCCAGGAAATAGATTTGGAGGTTCACCTGCAGGACACTCGCTGGGGAGTGCTCTTTGGAACAGCACCTGGAAGGAATCGAAGGCAGCAGGACTGGGTAGTGAGAGAAGCTGAACTTCAGTGTAGTTACAACAGATACTTCAGCTCTGGGGCTGGGCGATCCTTCAAGTTGTTCCAAATTGCAGTAAGGAGGCTTGTCCTCATGCCCCCATGCTGGCTACAGGCTGCCCCGGAAGGGGGCTCATCCTGGGCAAGGCAGCTCCCTTAAGTAAGAGCAGTTTCCTGAGAGGAACTCAGCTGTCGCTCAGCAGCCGATGTTCCCAGCAACCCTGGGATTAGTGCTGGGTCCTGAGGGCTGGGACCCGGGGGATGCCCACAGCATCACAGGCACATTTTAACTTACTAGATTTTGCTTAAGTGTTTTTCAAGTTGCTTGTGCCAGCTTCTGCTCCCCTTTGCACTATGAGAATTTGTATTGCTATTTTTCCATCTTGGTTTTCCTGGATTATTTTCTGGGTAATTTCTCCGGTCTTTCTTGATGTGCAAAAATGATCTCTTTGGCTGCTTCTAATCTGTTTTTTTAAATATTATTTTTGTCAATTCTCATTCAAGGACATCTCCCCCCTATCCCCCACACATACACTGACTTTTATTTATTTATTTTTTAATATATTTTTTATTGATTTCAGAGAGGAAGGAAGAGGGAGAGAGAGATAGAAACATCAATGATGAGAGAGAATCATTGATTGGCTGCCCCTACATCCCCAACTGGAGATCGAGCCCGCAACCTGGGCATGTGCCCTTGACTGGAATTGAACCCATGATCCCTCAGTCCGCAGGCTGACGCTCTATCCACTGAGCCAAACCAGCTAGGGCTACACACACTGACTTTTAGAGAGAGTGGAAGGAAGGGGGGGAGGGGAGAGAGAGAGAGAGAAACATGGATCTGAGAGACACATCTACTGGTTGTCTCCTGCACTCACCCCCACCAGGGCCAGGGATCAAACCTGCAACCCAGATACGTGCCCTTGACTGGGAATCGAACCTGTGACCCTTAGGTATGCAGGACAATGCTCTAACCACTGAGCATACCAGCCATGGCTAATCTGTTTTTTTTAAATCCTCATCTGAAGATATGTTTTTATTGATTTTTTTGGGTGGGGGGAGAGGGAGGGAGGGAGAGAAAGAGAGAGAGAGAAACATCAACTGGTTGTCTCCCGTATGTGCCCCAACCGGGGATCAAACCCAAAACTTGTACCCTGACTGGAAATTGAACTCACCACTTTGTGGTGTATGGGACGACGCTCCAACCACTGAGCCCCCAGGCCAGGCTGCATCTGCTTCTTAAAGCCCCAAGGATATTGCCAGCCTGGAGCCTCTTTCTTTTCTCTCCCTCCCTCCCCTTCCTTTCTTCCTTCCTCTTGTTCTTTAATTTTTATTTCAGATAATTTTATAAAATTATTGCAACGATAGTATCTTCTAATTCTCTTAAGGTTTTCTTCTTCTTTTTTTAGTCTAAATATTTGATTCATTTGTCCTGAGCATCATTAAAAATAGACCAGGTGCCCGGCTGGCATAGCTCAGTGGTTGAGCATTGACCTATGAACCAAGAGGTCATGGTTCGATTCCCCATCAGGGCACATGCCAGGGCTGTGGGCTCAGTCCCCAGTGTGGGGCACGCAGAAGGCAGGCAATCAATGACTCTCTCTCATCATTGATGTTTCTGTCTGTCTCTCTCTCCCTCTCTGAAATCAGTAACAATATATTAAAAAACAACAACCAGGCAACCAACTATGATCCCCAAGGTTTTGTTCATGGGTAAAAAGCAGAGTCTAAGGCCCTGGATGGTGCGCGCCAGCCATGCCCTTCCCAAGGCCTGGATGGGACGTGCTGGCCATGCCCTTCCCAAGGCCTGGGATGGGACGTGCTGGCCATGCCCTTCCCAAGGCCTGGACGGGACGTGCTGGCCATGCCCTTCCCAAGGCCTGGATGGTGCGCGCTGGCCATGCCCTTCCCAAGGCCTGGACGGGGCGCGCTGGCCATGCCCTTCCCAAGGCCTGGACGGGGCGGCGCTGGCCATGCCCTTCCCAAGGCCTAGATGGGACGCGCTGGCCATGCCCTTCCCAAGTCCTGGATGGTGTGTGCCGGCCATGCCCTTCCCAAGGCCTGGATGGGACGCACTGGCCATGCCCTTCCCAAGGCCTGGACGGGACGTGCTGGCCATGCCCTTCCCAAGTCCTGGATGGTGTGTGCCGGCCATGCCCTTCCCAAGTCCTGGATGGTGTGTGCCGGCCATGCCCTTCCCAAGTCCTGGATGGTGTGTGCCGGCCATGCCCTTCCCAAGGCCTGGATGGGGCGGCGCTGGCCATGCCCTTCCCAAGGCCTGGACGGGACGTGCTGGCCATGCCACTTGCTGGCTGAGTGAGCCAGGCATACTCCCTACTCCATCGCGCTTCCTCACTTGTAAAACAGCAGGAAGTCGTATTGCCTCGGAGGGTTGTGGTGAGGATGAGAACTGCACAATGCCCAGCACAAAACAGAAGCTTAATAAAGAACATCCCTAGTGACAGTGACGGGGCCGGAGTGACACGGGGCTCTCCCTTGGCAGCGCCCGAAGCCGGGAACAGAACACTGGGTCTGAGACTGAGCTGCACCTCTGGATGCGCGAGGTCTAGTTGACTGGTGTCCTGTACTCTTACCTCGGTAGCATCAGGGAGAGGACTGGCCTTCTGCAACTGAGCCACAGTCCTCATCGATTGTCTCCCCCGATGGTAGGAGGACAGGGAGGTGAGAAAAATAAACCAAACGAGGAGACGACATCGTGAACCAGGCGCTCCATTTCAGGGACGCCCCTTCCAAGCCTTCCTCCTCCCCCCTCCTATTCCCGTGCCTGTCACTCCCAGTGGAGATGAGTCACATGGCTCTGGCCAGCTGGCCAGCCTGACACAGGGAGGCGAGTGCGAGACGACCACCACCCTAACCTGTGGGCTGGCTGGGACCGCTCCCCTCTGGCCGGGAGTGTACTTTATGCTCATTATCCGCTGGCCCTTGCTCTTCCCCTGCTCCTCTATGCTACAGAGACTAGGGTCCTGCAAACCACACCCTTAGCTTCCGTTACAGCTGCTTTTCCCTCCCCCATCCTCCCCTTGGCTGACCAGGGCCTGGTCAACAGGCTGGAAGACAGGAAGAAGGGAGACTGTCCCTCCCCGCCAAACCGACGGCACTTCTGGCAGGAGCAGCTGAGTTCCAGATGTGTCATCCCCTCCACATGCACCCCAAAGTCCCTGCAGGGAGGGATGGCACCTTCTCAGTCCCCCACAACCCTAGCCGACTGACGAGTGGCGAGCAGACGGGGTGAGAGGCAGCTCCACAAGCCAGGACCTGCCAGCACCCCGAAGTCTCATTGGCCAACTGTTTCCTTCCTCTCTGTGCACCAGATACGGAGGAGGGGGAGCAGATCAGCCCCCAGGAAAAACAGAGAACTGAGTCAGCCCAAGTCAACTCTTAAATACTTAATTCCCATTTATTTAAAGTTCCATCAGTCTGTGTACACTATTTATATTAAAAACACAGGAAACTGGGGCTCCTAGCAAAAATATACATTTCCATTTTGGAGATTGTTCAGACACTGAGAAGAGCTGTGTTCTCAGCACTAGAGCTGGGAGTGGGGGCGGGCGGGGGTGGGGAGGCGGAGGTCGGGCACAGCGCCTCTCCCTCACAGTGCTGGCCCAAGGGAGCCCCCTCGGCCAAACCTCGGTCAGCGAGGGTAGGATGGAGAGGGAAGCCAGTAGGGAGTGGTCCTGGGCATGGAAGGCCACCGCACTGGCAGGGCAGGCACTGGCTGTGTCCTCTCTCCAGGGCATTTCCTCCCAGAGCTGCAGCTGGACAGAAGGCCCCTCCTGAAGGAGGAGCAGACAGGACCAGGAAGCCTGGGCTCTGCACCAGTTTCTCCGAGACCCTAGCCAGCCTCCTCCCTGGCAGCAGCCTGGGCGCTGAGTGCCCCTGCGGAGGGGAGTGGGCAGGGGCCGGGGAGCGGGGTGGCCTGGCAAGGTCCCAGTCACCAGGGGCTGTGCAGGGTGTTCCAGGAGACCAGTGGGCTGACACAGGGGAAGGGAGGGTAGCAGAGCTGTGGGCACAGATGGCTGTCTCCGTCAACAGGGCCAGTTTATCCCTGGCACCTTCCCCGTGAGCAGGTGCTGGGCTGACACAGCAGGACGCCCCTGCTGACCTCGAGGGCACGCAAGGATGTGGCCAGCCCTGGAACCGAGCCCAGCCCTGCCCGTCCACCTGCAGGCCCCTCTGGGCATGCATCCGCCTAGAGAAGGGGGTGTGTGGAACCTGCAGATAAAGTGAATCAGTGCTTGTGGTGTGCAGCGGAGCGGCGGCTCCAGGAGTGTGTGGCATGAGCTGCAGTGAGCTCGAGCCAGTGCCAGTGCCTCCCGGGTGGAGACAGACGTCATCGGGGGTGAGGCCAGTCCCGGCCCTGGGGAGAGGCAAGGGCTGTGATGTCGACAGAATATAGGTGGCGAGGCTGCTGCAGGCTGGGGGGAGGGTGGGTGCTGATGGAGGGCAACCCTGAGGCCTGCTCACTGCTTCCCTGCCAACTTGCACCTCCCTGGAGGCTCACTCCTCTTCATGGGGGTGTGGGGCCCCCACCTACAGGGAACCCACCTCCTTCCAGGCTGGGGGGAGGTCCCGCAGCGGCCAGCGCAGGGGGCCATCAGCAACACTGGCCCGGAAGACCGGTGAAAAGACCAAAAAGGATGTTGGTGGAGTGGGGCTGGGGTATGTGGCTGAAGTGGGGTTGGCTGGGTCAGGGGTGCCAGCCTCAGGGTGGGGTGTGTGACAGTCTCAGGGAGGCATCCTGGCCTTCAGGGCAGGGACCCAGCGACCAAGGCCACTGCTGCGGTCGCCCAGGTCCTGCTCGGCTTCCCCAGGAAGCCGGGCCCAGAGCTTAGTGTTTCTTTGGGCAGCTCCAGCCTTGCTGCGAGCACGGAGCAGTGAGGCCCCTGCCCCTGCAGACGGCCGGTGCAGAGGGCAGGCTACTCCCTCTGCACCGGGGCAGGGGTGCAAAAGCAGAAGTCCTGTCCTATGCTGCTGGTGAGATAATACCAACTGCCTCACAGGAAGACAGAGGGACAGACAGGGGATGGGGGGAGAGGGAGGGCCAGGGAGGAAGGAAGAGGGAACCCTTAGAAAGGAAGAGAAAGAGCAAAGAGAAGAACAAGGAACGGAGAAGGAGAGAGGGAGGAAGGGACCATGGGGAGCGAGGCGTGGGTCTGTTCGCAGGCGTGTGTGATCAGGCGCCATGCTGAGTGCGCCTGTGGCCAACGGGGAAGTCCCATGTGGCCCCTGTCCAGCGCTGTCCCTGCCCCTGGTTCTCGGCCCCGAGGCCTGCTGGGAGGTCCTGGCTGTGCACCTCAGTACATGTCCTTGTAGATCTCCTGGAGCAGGGGGTGCAGTGAGGTCTCTGTCTCGGTCTTCTTGATCCGCTGCATCATCTGGGCATGCTCGGTGACCAGCTGCCGCAGGTCAGCCATCTTCTGCAGCAGTTTGGGGAAGAGGTACTGGGCGTCGGGGTGGTTGGCGTGCAGGTGGAACTCGAGGGCACGCAGGATGGTGTCCTGGATGGCCTCCACCTGGGACACGTTCATGAGGCCTGGCCGGTCTGTGGGGACACAGGGCCCAGGTATGGGAGGGAGCAGGCAGGCACGGGTCTCAGGTGGCGGAGGAGCGCCGCTACCCACCCAGCGTGGGGGCCTGGCTCAGGGCACAGCAGGCCTCCTGGCTGGGACAGACCCGAGCCCCGTCCTGCCAGGGACAGTCCCCCCTCCTTTGCTTTCCTGGCTCAGTTTAGTCTCATGGCTACTCGGCCTGGATTCACATCCCAGCTCTACCAGGCGAGCGGTGAGGCCTGGGCAAGTCGCTCAGCCTCTCTGGGCGCGTTTCCTCACCTGCAAACTGGGGATAACGGAAGTACCTGTGCACAGGTGGCTGTGAGGACCAAATGAGTTATAATCTGGGAAAGGGAACTAGAACAGTGCCTGGTAGGAAGTAGCTCTACGCCAGTGTTAGCATAGTAATTATTACAGTTATTGTGTTGGAATTGAAAAGTATCAGTAAAATACAGAAGATTCTCCACCAGCAAAAACAGCCCCATCAGCATGTTGGTATGCGCCCCTTTGTTCTTTTTCTATCTCATCTCCATCTACCTAAGACGGAGCGGGTCCTGCACATACAGCGAGCGGTGCCTCACACGTTCCCCTGCCATCATCACACGCACACTTCCCCATGGAGTCCGACCTCGCTTACCTCCGCACAGAATGATGGCTGCGATGAAGAGAGCCAGGTCACTGTCGTCGAGTTCCAGGGCATTGAACTTGACAGCAAACTCGAACTTGGGCTCGATGATATCACTGAAGGGCTTGCGGAGGCTGCGCAGGAACTCCCGGGTGACAAACCCCGTGCCATTGGCCACCAGCAGCCCGTCCTTGTTGACGATGGAGGCCAGCATGGCGAAGATGGCTTCGTGCACTCCGTACTTGAGAAGGGTCACCTGGTCGTTGAGGAAGAGGTTGCCGAAGCTGGGGATGCTCTTGGCGAACTCGGTGAGCTCGCGCACGGTCTCCACCGTGGTGCACTGGCAGCGGTAGAAGACGTGCACGCTGATCTCCTTGTAGGGCGGCAGGCCGTTCACCAGCTGCTTCCACACCAGGCCCTTCTCTGCCTGCCACAGCGTCTCGATGTCGTGGATCACAAAGGGCTGAAAACCAGGCCCCATTAGAGGCCAGGCCTCGGGGACCCCACATGTGCTCCCCATACTCCCTGCCTGTACCATGAAGTTAGGGGAGGGAGGAGGTCCAGTTCTCCCAGGAGTCTGGAGGGCGGCAGGGCCCCGAGCCAGGGCCGCCGCCGTGCGAGCAGTGACACTCACCGCGGTGTGGCTGGTCTTGCCGGTGAGGATGCCGCGGGCCTTCTTCTTGGTCATGTTGAAGTTTTTCAGGTAGGCGTTGTAGATGTGCTTGGAGAAGGCCTTCAGGTCAGCCACCTGTGGGTTGTGCTGACTCCCCTCACTCGCCGTCAGCCCTGCCACCAGCTTCCTCTTCTCGGCCTCTGGCATCCGGCCAAAGCGGATGGCTGCATGGGGAGCAGGGGTGGGGGGCAGGAGTCATCGAGGAGTCATCATTGACCCATGCAGGGCCAGCACCCTTCACCTCCTCATCCCTGCATGGGTCAAAGGCCTGAGGAGTTCTAGAGGCAGCCAGCTGGAATGTTGGGGGACCCTCCCGAATGTAAGCTCCAGGGGCAGGGGTCTGTCTGTCCTGTTCAGTGCCCACACACAAAGGCCCTAACTCATGGAGCGCCTTGCCGCGCAGCCAGGAGGGGTACAGGGTGGCAGGTGGAAAGTCTGGTCAGCGGCCTGTGCCCGAGCGCCAGCTCTGCAGCTTACTCGCCTCGTGACTCCAGACGGGCCAGAAAAGCTCACTGACTGTCAGAGCAATTAGATAATTCCCCTTGTAAGCACAATTGTCGTCATTAGTAATGGAACAGGAAAAAAATCTGGCTTCTCTCAGAGAAAAAGCGAGAAGAATCAGTCAGCCCTGAGATCTCTTGGGGAGTCCCCTCACTTCAGCCAAGTAATGGGGCCCAGGCAGATACAGAGGGGAGGGATCAAACCAGACCCCCAAACCCATCACCTAAAAAAATCTGCAGACGGAGACTCATACTGCCCCCCTCAAAGATGCAAGGCAGTCAGTGCATCATCCATGGGTGAGACATTTAAACAGGAGGCTCTCCCTGTCCTCTGGGGGTGTGACCCAGAGGGTAGAGGGGCAGGTGGGCTCTGCAAAATTCTACTCTATGGGGTCTGAAGACGAGATGTGCCAGCTGCCAGGAGCCTGGAGCACAGGGCAGGGCAGGCTGTCTCCCAGAGGGGCTGGCCTTCAGGAAACACCTGCCTGCTCCTGGCAGCTGGCACATGTGGCCATTTGCTGGCTCCCGCCTGCCCTCAATAACCAGGAAGGGCAGAGGGGTCCCAGGCCTCCGCAGGGGCTTTCCATGCTGTGCCAGGCTGGAGATTCTGGGAGCTGGGGTCAGTTCCTGCTCTGTCTGGGCCAGACAGGGTGAGCCTCAGGTAGAGAGCTGGGGACAGCCCGCCCTGGCCCCCACGGGGATACTGGCGGTCTGGGGAAGGCAGATCTTGGGCTAGGCTGTGCTGGCTTGGAGACTCAGGTCCAGATTAGCCAGGTCAGCAGCGGACACAGCAGGGCCCACGGAGTGCCAGGCATACGGAGGCGCCCTTTATGCGCCGAGACTGGCTTCACACTGTGTGGGGCCGGTGGCCGTGCTCGCGGCGGGCTCTCACCGTTGTGTGACATGCCCAGTGCCAGGCACTTCTGGAAGCGGCAGTACTGGCACTTGTTGCGGTTCTTCTTCTGAATCTTGCAGCTCCGCTCACACTTCTCGTATTCCAGCTTCATGCGGATCGTCCGCCGGAAGAAGCCCTGAGGATGGTGTACAGGGAGGAAAGGCCACAGGGAAGGGAGAAAGCTGGGGAACCCTGGCTCATGGGGTGTACTGGGGCCCCAGTGTGCATGAAGATGTAGAAACTCCTGAACTCTGGAAATAGGGGGGGAATTTTGTTGGAAGTGGGAGAAGGTAAACAACTCTAAAACTCCTGAAATAATTAAAATAATATGCCATATTATGCATATTAAATATGCTTCTTTGTTAATTTGGTAACAAAACTGTATCATGACTAACTTGATTTATTCATAAATGTATCTGGTTCTGTGTATTTCCTAGGTAGTGGTTTAATAAAATGTGAAAATGTGATGGTGTGCGGTGAGGAGGAAGAACCCAAAAGAAATGTAACATTTCTTTTTTCTCCCCTCAAAGAGCCTTCTTCAGGCTTAGAGGTGCAGGAACCCCACCTCAGGAAGCAGCCCAGCCTAAGACCCGCCCCTTTCTGTCCCGCCCGTCTTTCCCAGCCCGGTCCCCAGGGGGCGCAAGAGGCCAGGGAGCCCAGGTCAGCGGCTGAGGTGCCTGGTAGGGCAGCCCTGACAGGGAACCCTCCTCTCCAGCAGGCCCAGAGCTGAAGCTTGGAATGAGCCCAAGGCCCTGGCGGCTGCCCAGGCAGGAATTCCGCCGTGGGTATTATCAGGGACCCACCCCTGGCAGGGAAAGCCTTTTTGGCAAGTTAACTCACCATGTGGCCACCGCCCTGCCGGCCAGCCAGCACCCCCACTGCCCCTACCTTGCAGCCCTCGCACGCATGGACGCCGTAGTGGAAGCCCGACGCCTTGTCCCCGCACACGCGGCACTCCATGTTGAGGCTGCTGCCCGGGGCCCCGTCACAGCCTGTCTGCAGCTGGTCCAGCAGCGAGGGTGGGGAGGCGCTCCGGGAGAGGTCTGCAGACACACGACACGACACGGCGCTTCACATTCTGCCGGCTGAGCCCGTTTCTCACTCACACAGCCCTGGCTCAGCCATTTAAGAGCTGTGTGCCATGCGGGCCAACCTTTCTGAGACCAGTTTCTTTGTCTGGAATGTGGGGCTGACAGCATCTCTGGGAGGCTGGCAAAGTTTCCAAAGCATCCATCCCCCCAGAGCTGGCGCAGCAGGTATCCCAGAAATGGCAGCTCTGCCTGTGGGGGGTGAGGCAGCGCCTTCCTGGGCTGGCCGAGCCCGAGCCCGTGGAGAGGAAAGGGTATGAAGGGATGGCTGTGTTTTGGGAGGAGGGGAGGAAGCAGATATTGATATTTATTTTTTAAAAATATTTTTATTGATTTCAGGGAGGAAGGGAGAGGGAAAAAGAGATAGAAACATCGATGATGAGAGAGAATCATTGATCAGCTGCCTCCTGCACACCCCCTATTGGGGATTGAGCCCACAACCCGGGCATGTGCCCTTGACCGGAATCGAACCCAGGACTTTTCAGTCCGCAGGTGGACACTCTATCCACTGAGCCAAACCTGATAGGGCCGCAGAGTCTCTTCAGATTGTCCTTAGGAAGGGGCCCACGTGGGGTGTGGAGTGTGTTTTGAGAAGATGGCAGAGTGCAGACCTGGGAAGTCTGATTCCTGCATGGACTGCACAGACGCTTGTAAAGGCACTCCCAAGCTCAAGTTCACTCCCACGAAACATGCTCACACAGGAAGAGCGTAGGTGTCAGCCACACTGGCTGGGCAGCACACTGAATTTCCACAGTGTTTTTCTATGAAATGTACAGATGTTTGAACCAGGTGCTGATTTAGCAAGGAGAGCACTTGGCATGGCAACGACTTGAGGGCATACACACCGTCGGAGGACTTAGTAAGAACGGCTGGGAGTCTCTTCTGAATCTCTCCTTTGTGCACTCAGGAGGGAGCCCTGCCCTTGGACAGGGGCCCTGCACTGAGCCCCAGCCTCCTGACCCTCCCTGTCCTGCCTCTGCCACGCCAGTCTGCCCATCTGCTGCTCTGCTGTCTCCCTGATGACCAAGCAAGTGCTTGGGGCAGGGTCCAAATCCCACATCAGAGAATTGGGGCTTAGAGCAGACAGCTCTAAGGGAGACCCAAGCCCAGACGTAACGTTTTCCACTCCGCAAAAGATCTAATTTTCCCCACTGTGGAGTGACTTCTCCCCCTTTCTCCTTGCCCCCTTTCCACCCCCCTCACCCCAGTCCAGGGGTGACAGGAGGAAAGCTGCCGCCCGGCCCCCATCCTGGACACAGAAGGGGAGCACAACCAGACCACAGCAGAGGACCACGCCTCTGCCCTCCCTGGCGGATGAGGCAGGGGTGACACAAGTTCCTGGTCCCTAAAACTGCCTGCCCTGTCCCAGAGCCTCAGCTCCGAACCTTCAGTCATTCCAAAGGGTACAGCCCCCAAGCCCACAGATGGGGAGAATGGGCACCTCCATCTCCTGGGCAAGGAGCTGCAGGGAGACTGCAGCCTGGGAGGGCAAGGCTGCTGGTCCAGCGGACAGCCTGTGTTACTCAGTGCTGGGCTCTGCCACTACAGTAGGGCCATGGGCAGGTCCTCAAGCTGCCAGGGTGTCCTGGCCGGAGGGGCACACGGCCTCTCCTGGAGGCACTGGAGCAGGGGCAGGAGAAGTCCCATCCCAGTCGGGAGAAGTGAGGCACCGTGTGAAACCCTGAGCAGAGACCTTGTGCACTTCCTGCTCTGTCTGTGGTCTGTGTGCACGTGGGCTTTGTGGCACTTGTAAGCATCAGTGTTGTTTCTGTGGCTGCACGTCTGCCTCCTGCTAGGCTCTCCCGAGTCACGTCCCCTTTAGACCTCAAGCCACAGGGACCAGTCGCCTCAGTGTTCCCACCTCTTGGTGCTTCCTCATTCTCCCTTGTGACCCTAGGGGCTTGGCAGCTGTCTGGTCATTTGGTTGCTACTGGTGCTGCATATGGCAATGCCACCCTCTCTGTTTTTTTTTTAATTTAAATTATTGGGATTGTCAAGTTTTATTTATTTTCTTTCAAATATATTTTATTGATTTTTTACAGAGAGAAAGGGAGAAGGATAGAGAGTTAGAAACATCGATCAGCTGCCTCCACTGGGGATGTGCCCGCAACCAAGGTACATGCCCTTGACCGGAATCAAACCTGGGACCCTTGAGTCCGCAGGCCGACGCTCTATCCACTGAGCCAAACCGGTTAGGGCATGTTTTTTTTTAACCAAAAAAATATATTTTTTATTGATTTCAGAGAGGAAGGGAGAGGGGGAGAGAGAGAGAGAATCATTGATCAGCTGCCTCCTGCACACCACCCCCCTAGGGATGGAGCCCACCACCCAAGCATGTGCCCTTGACTGAAATAGAATCTGGGACCCTTCAGTCCACAGGCTGACGCTCTATCCACTGAGCCAAACCAGCTGGGGCTGCCAACCTCTCTTTTCATCCAACAGACATTGACGAGCACATGCTTGTGCAGGGCAAGACCCAGACCCTGCCCCTCAACTAGCAAAGGTAAGAAAGGGGTAAGAAAACTGGAGCAGTGCAGTGAGCGGCCACACCAGCCCAGGCAGGCAGAGTGGTGCAGGGCTGTGAGAGAGCCATCACCCGGGCATGAGGGCCAGGAAGGTGACTGTTCCCTCTCTGGCCCTAAAGTGAGTGCTTTGGCCCTGGCTAGTGTGGCTCAGTGGGTTGGAGTGTTGTCCTGTACACTGAGGGGTTGCAGGTTCAATTCCCAGTAAGGGAACCTCCTAGATTGTGGGCTTGATCCCTGGTTGGGGCAACCTGTTTCTCCCTCTCTCCCTTCCTCGCTAAGAATCAATAAAACATCCTTGGGTGAGGATTAAGAAAAAGGTGCATGCTTTGGATCAGTGGTCCGTGAGATCTGAAAGGTTGGCTACCGCTGGTTTAGGGAAACCTTTGGAGCAGTGGTCGCCAACTGCTGGTCTGCGACCATTGGTGGTCGGAGGTCCGAGAGGCTGGCGACCGCTGCTCTGGATGACCTCCAGGCTGCTTCCAGGAGCTCAGGCAGCAGCAGGCGTAAGAATGCGGCCCAGGAACCCTGCAGCCCAACTTCAATCAGTGTCCTGTGTGCAAAACCCAGCTCTACCTCTGGGCCTGTTTCTTCCCCTGTAAGGGGAGGACAACAGTATCTGTCTCAGAGTCACGGTGAGAATCCAGGAGTTAATACAGAGAAAGCTCCTGGACTCAGAAGTGCTGTGTAAACCCCAGCTCAAGCGCGGGTGATGCTCACTAGAAAGCCGCAATCCGCCGTTTCTGAGCCTGTGCCCCACACAGGCGGGGACCATGCCTCTCTCTTCCTCCTCTGGTGTCTCTTTCCCCTACAGCTTCACAGAAACCCAAGGGTGTGTGTGTGTGTGTGTGTGTGTGTGTGTGTGTGTGTGTGGTGTCTCTGTTTACGAGCCTCTGGAACAAGACCCAGCCACCTCTCTCGTCGCCTGGCCTGCTGCTGGCCCCTGGATCAGGGGTGTCAGGACTACCCCAAACCCTGGAAGAAGCCAAGATGCCCAAGCGCTACTGGTCACGGAGTCAGCCAGAGCTCTGGGTTGCGAGGTGAAACCCATGCAGAAAGAGCTGCAAACTGCACTGGAGAGAAACAGGTCCAGGGCGGGGGTTGGGGGTCCCTGGGAGAGGTCCTGCCCCAGGGGGTGAACAGCTGAGGCTGCTGAACTTGAGGGCAGTCAGGGAGGCCTGGCGGTCTCAGGGCGACAGGACAAGGCACCCCCTGCCTATCTGAGAAGAATAAGGAAACAAATGACTGGTACAGCAGGCAGAGAGAGGCAGGGTGAGCGGCGCTGGGTGGGCAGCAGGCAGGGCACGCATCCCGCAGGGGTGCCTTTTGTTGTGGGGTGTATCAGGGATACTGAGGTGGTGATAGTGTTGGGATGGGTTTCCCAAAGATAAAGGTTTCTTCCTGGATGCCCACCTGGCTTAAGGGTTCATCCTCAAATCACCATCACATCCTACCTGAACGTAATGGTGGTGGGATGCCCCATTCTAGGGACCAAGTTCTCAAGGTTCCATGACCTCCGGTGGGGGCCAGTTCTGAGAGGCTCTCCCCACACCGGGGACCCCTGCCTCAGTGCCCCTCAGGAAGCCGGGGCAAGTGCCCTGGGCTTGCTGTTTGAGGGCCGCTGCCTGCACAGCCGCTCTCTCCAGCCCGCCCAGCGCATCCTCTCTTAGCCCCTCCCCTGCTCTCAGGAAATGCACTTGCTTACCCGATGGCCATCATGTGGGCCCTAAGCCCTGCCTCTGAACTTCCCCTCTAGTCACACCCTGCCTGCTCCCACCCCCGAATGTCTCCTACCTTTACTACCCCTAGGAGGGGCAAGGGAAAGAATGAGCGTTTATCAAGCCCCCACGAAATGCCAAGCACTTTAGTGTCTATGCCTGTATCATTTCATATCGCTCTAGAAGACAGTAACTGCCACCATTTAAAGGTGAGGACACTGAAGCTCGGTGAGGCTCAGGGATTTACCCAAGGCCACCTGAATACGTGGAGGGACTGGAACTGGAACCTAAACCTGACTTCCCTGCAACGGCTGTGTGTCTGCACCAATCACACTCTCTCAGCACATGCCTGCTGTGCGCTAGGCACTCCACTGGGTACTTTACATCATCAAAACAACCCTTCCAGCAGGTCTTCTTATCCCCATTTTATAGGCGAGACAACGGAGCTCAGAAGGTTAACACGCTGCAGCGGCTGAGGTTAATGTGATGTGCCTACTTGGCCAGGCCATGGGACCCAGTTTTTGGTCAAACATGAGTCCCGATGTTGCTGCGGAGGTGTTTTTAGGGGTAATTAACACTCCGGTGTGGGGTGAATTTCCCGCCAAAATATAAGATGGCTCTGTCTTTTGGTTTTGTTCCATCCACCAAAAGGGTGGATTACAAACAAATATCTGGTAATACGCAGTTACAATCGGCCCGAGTTTACACGTTTCCCGCACTCCACCGCAAATCTATATGAACCGAGTTAAAGACGGCTCCCGCGGAGTACGCGCAATTCACGCGAGCCGACTTAACTCGTTTCCCCCACTCCAAGTGTTAACATTCAAACCACCACTCTGATGGGAGCAGGCCCGAAGGAAGGAGGAATCCTGTCTCCCGACTGCATCTGGGCTCCAACATCACCTTCCCTGGGTGTCCACCCTGCTGGCCTCTCCTATAGTTTAGACTCGCTAGTCCTCAAAGCTGCTTGAGCCAAGTCCTTAAACTAAAACTCCCAGTCTCCCTCCCTCGCTCTCTCTCTCTACACACACACACACACACACACACACACATATGCTATTGGATTTGTTTCTCTAGAGAACCCTAACACAGTGATGGTGAGGTTTATACAGGCCTTGGGCTTACCCACTGCACTCTTCAACTTCCCATACACATAAACACGTGCTCATTCCTCCTGATCAATATTGTGATTATGATAAACGAGACACACCACTGCTGGGAATGACACTGTGCATCACTCACTGTTTGGACTTGGCATAAACACTAGCCCCTCCCCCAGAGAGTGAAGTATCAGTGGCACTATCTTTGATTACAAGTTGGGCAAATAGACACTATTGACCTTACTCCCTCACTAAGTGCGCTGAGTACCCTGCGTGTCTAGTCTCCATTGCCAGAGGCATGCTGCTGTCTGAGCTGGGAGGCCCGGAGGGGCTGGCCCTGACTGTTTACTTTGCTGGCAGAACCGCACAGAGCACAGCTTCTGGAGTCAGGGCCAGTTCTGCAGGGTTACCCAGCAGCCTCCTTCCTCCTGCTGTCCTGTTTGCCTGGACAGCGGGCTCCTCCAGGCAGCCACCCAGCCTCATCCGCTGAATGGCTGCCTGGACACCCACTAAGCACTTGCTGGGAGGAGGTGCCAAGGCCAAGAGGAAGGACACTTTATCTTCCTCAGCCCCACACTAAGGCCCTGACCTTTTTCTCGGGGTGACTGGGATGTTCATCACTGAAAGGGGGGGGGGTGAAGACAGGAGTGGGGTGTGAGCACCAGCTCCAGCTCCCCCTGCCTCCACCCAGTCGGGAGACCCTGGGCATGCGAGTGTCCTGAGCGCTAACGATGAGGCCTGTCCTCCCTGCCTCCCTGCGGGGCAGGAGGAGGTGCTGGCAGGTCCAGAGATGCAATCAGTGCAGAAGCTCTAGGGTCAGGAGGAAGCAACTGTGCAGCCTTCCTGCTGTTTTAGGCTCAAGCTGCACCCATCCTCAGGGGACCCTGAGGGGACTTCTGGAGGGTAAATCACAGACTCATGGGGTGGGGCAGGAGACCAGCAGGTGCCGAGAGCTGTGGCGTGTCCCAGCCCCATTTACTCCTCACCTGGCTGGCCCTTGAGGTGGGTAAGACGAAGCCTTTAAAGGGGAGGAGACTGGGGCACGGTGAGGGCCGCAGCTCCCAGTGCAGACCTGGGACTCCTGCCCTGGTGTGAGATCCCCAACACGGACAGGTGAGGCTGCCTCCAGAGCCCTCACCTGCGGCCTTTTTGTTTTTAACCTTTTAAATAAAAGCAATGTAATTGCTTTTTAAAGTAGGAGAGCACTCCAGGCCTGCTGGGAAAAACACACAGGGTGCGGAGCAGCTTCTGGCAGATCCTCTCCACCCATGAGCCCACGTGTGAGTGAGCCCCTCTCGTACTTTGTGTCTACTCCCCCAGTGCCTTCTGTGATGCATGAGGGCTGTTTTTAAGTTTTCAGCTGATGGAGTGGAGATTCCTTTTTATTACTATTATTATTGATATTTTTTAGAGAGAGAGGAAGAGAGAAAGGGGGGGGGGGAGAGGGAGAAACATCTATCAGTTGCCTCCCGCATGACCCCTACTGGGGATTGAGCCCGAAACCTAGGTATGTGCCCTGACCGGGAACTGAACTCTTGACCTTTTGGTGCACAGGACGATGACCAACTGAGCCACACCAGCCAGGGCATACGTAAGGATTTTTAAACAATGGGATGTCCAATCTGTCAGGAATGTGCTCCCCTGTCAGCACACTCAGACCTACCTTATCCTTTTCAATGACTCGAGCATTCCACAGTTTACATAACCAGTTCCCCACAGATGGGCGCTCTCCAATTTTTGCTTTCAGGAACAGAGCTGCAGTAAACAAGTGTGGCCATCTCCGTGCAACTGAGCGAGTGTTTACGGGGACACACTCCTAGGAGGGGACGCAGGGCCCAGGAAACACACATGCAAAGTGCTGGCTGCTGCCCTCCACTCCTGCGGCTCCCGGGCCGTGTCCTCACGCTCTGGCCAACACGTTCCTCTCTGCCAATCTCACCTGAAGACACCTTCTTGGATCGGGGAGACTGAAAAATGTTTTGTGTTTTCTAGCCATTTGTATTTGTCCTACCGAGAACTGCCTATTTCTACTTTTCTGTTGCGTGGCTTGTCCTGTACTTTGTGGGAAGTTTACGTATATTATGGCTTTAACAATCCCCTCCTGTTTCAATTACTGAGCAAGGAAGTCTTTTTACCTCCACTTCACTGATTTATTGATAAACGGAATCCATCAAGCACAGGGTGGCTGGGCAAATTCTTCCCCAGACATCCCCCCTTGTGCCCTAAATCCCGCTGATAAAACTCCCCAGATGCCGTCACCGCACCCACCTCGCCCTGAAGAGGAAGCTCTGAAAAACCCAGGACTTGCTTTGCAGGTTGAAAGCAGCGTGGCTCAAGGATTCGGGCTCTCTTAGTGCAGGCCCAGGCAGGAGCCTGTCCTACCTCAACAGTGCCTGCCCGCAGCCTTAACTCGTCTTACTGATTTTTAGGGGGGGGGGGGGAGAAGAACATCAATGTGAAAGTGAAATATGTTTTTATTGATTTCAGGGAGAGGAAGAGAGAGAGAGAGAGATAGAAACATTAATGATGAGAGAATCATTGATCGACTGCCTCCTGCTAAGGATCCAGCCAGCAACCTGAGCAGGTGCCCTGACAGCAAAAGGAACTGGAAACCTTTTGGTAAACAGGACAATACCCAAGCTACTGAGCCACACCAGCCGGGGCCCCCCACTTTAACTTTTTTTTTTAAAATATATTTTATTGATTTTTTACAGAGAGGAAGGGAGAGAGATAGATAGCCAGAAACATCGATGGGAGAGAAACATCGATCAGCCGCCTCCTGCACATCTCCCACGGGGGAGGCGCCCGCAACCCAGGTACATGCCCTTGACCGGAATCGAACCTGGGACCCCTCAGTCCGCAGGCCGACGCTCTATCCACTGAGCCAAACCGGTTTTGGCACCCCACTTTAACTTTTATCTCTGACACCACCCACCTCCTTCTCCCCAGGAGGCACAGGGATCCAGAGCCCGTCCTTAGGAGACAGGCCTGCTCCTCTGCCTTGAATCAGCAGCTGTGGCAGGATCTCCATCAGCTGAAACCAGCAGCAAGGTCAGCGTGTCCCCTCCTGGCAGTGTATCCTGGCCCCAGTTCCTTCCCGAGGGAAGGGAGCAAGGATCAGCGGGCTGTGATGGCGCTCGGGCAGCTGGGCAGGGAGCAGGGAAAGCCAGGGGCTGAGAGAAGTGGGTCTGGGTGCCCTTGAAGGTGGACACAACGCCATGATGGGATGAAGAAGATGCTGACAGACAGTACAAGGTACCAGAGAAAACTGTCTACACTGCTGCTGACAGTGGGTAAAGGGAACCAACAAGTGAAATAAGAGGAGCTAAAAACTGGCTGCACAAAAGTAATATTCGTTACAGTTAATCACACCAACTGCTCAGCACTGATGCCGCATTGCGGTGCAGCTCGATGGCGTGTACAATTAGCACCAGACAACTGAGCTGTGTGTTCTGAGTGATCATGACAATCACAGCTACAGGGATCTTTCTAGTGTGTGGCTGTTAATCAGATGGGTCCGTTGCAGTAGTCGTGGTGGAACAACCATGACAACATGCATGACGCACGCAAATTCCAGTAACTCGCACAGAGCCCACTCTCCACCCCCTGGGATCCTGTCTGTTGTACAGAACGAAGTGGTGCCCCTGCCCACAGTCCTGCCTCCGATGAGCAGCACAGCAGGGAGTGAGGCAGGCCTGCGGCTCCAGCCCTACGGCCGCTCCTCTGCACCCCCCCCACCCCCCAGGCTGTGTGAGGGCCAGCTCCTGTCCCCGCCCTCCTCACCTGTGTAGCTGCTGGAGGGAAGCGGGTGCTCTGGTTCTCCATTGAGCTCTGCGGCTCCTTGTGTCTCTGCCACTTCCTCTTTCTCCTCCTCTTCCCGGACCTCAGGGGCTTCCTCCGGTGGCTGCTCCATGGCTGATTTCCCCTCGGCGCCACGCCTGCAGGCCCGGTCATAGCTCTGGCATCATCTGGGTCTGGACGCAGATGGACCCCAGGGCAGTTCCGTCAGCCTGGGCAAAGGGGAAGACAGGAAGAGGATGAGAGGGCGGTGGGAGTGGGGCATGGCTCAGGGCCATCGGGGGCCAGCAGAGCAGGGGCACCTCACCTGCAGGGCTCTCCCACGGTCTCCACTCCTTGCATCGAGGTCACTTCCCCTCCCTCCCTTTGCCCATTGGCTCTTGCAGCAGGTCTGTGGGGCTCAGAGCAGTTCCCATCACCCAGACGGGGTGACACCCCCCTCTGCTACCTTTCCCTGCCTCCTGGGCAGCATCCTGCCCTTTGAGTTCCCGGAGTTTTCAGGAGACACACGAGAAAGCCTTGAGGGCTTTTCAAATGCTCAGTCCCCTGGAGATCCTGCTGCGCATCACACCTCCCAGCCCCATCCTGCCGCACCAGTACCCAGGTCCCAGGATCACTGCTCTCCAAAGCCACCTTCCTGAAGGAAGTGTTAGGGTGGATAAAAGGCGTGAGCTCCCGCCAGGCTCGCTCACAGCGACAGCAGATCTGCAGAGCCACCAGGCAAGGAGACACTCTGTCCTGGAATCTCCCAAACGGTGGGCTCCTAGATGGTGACCCCCATGTTTACACCACCAGGAGGAGATGGTTCTAACCCTCTGCAACTGAGATATTGTCACAAATGCCACAGTTAGAGGTGTAAGCGCCTGAGGGGGGCGGGAGGCCTTCCTGCAGGGAACAGTAGGGAGAGGTCCGAGAGGGGTGGATTTTGAGCAGGGGAGATGGTATGGAACTCCGCTTGGGGATACAGCTTGAGAAAAGACTCGGAGGCAGCACAGTGGGGACCGGCGAGGAGTCCTGTTGGCTGGGGAGTGAGGTGCTGGAGAGAGGACCTGGCGGGGTGGCTGGGAAGGTGGGTTGTGGCCAGGCATGTGTGCTTCAGAGCCCTGACCCTGGGAGTGAGACGGACCTCATCCCACCTAAGGACAGGCCTGGAAGGGCCAGGAGCAGAAAAGACCTGCTCTAGAGAGATTCAAGCATCTGTGGAACCCCTTATCTTGAGGTCCCACAGGCAGCTCAAACTCAACCTATCCCAACAGAACCCACCATCTCCCCCCACACTCCCCCTTCCTCTGTAACCCCGTTTTAGTGACCCACAGGCCCATCTACCCACTTATCAAAGCCAGAAGGCAGAAGCCATCAGAGACCCTCCCTCTCTCACCCTGCTCCAGGCTTGCAAACTTGGCTGCACTGGAGTCACTGGGGAGTGTGGTGATCTGGATGTCTGCACTCCTCCCAGAAATCCTCATTTGATGGGTCTGGGAGCAGCTTGGACATCGGAATTTTTGTTTTATTCCCCTGGTGACTGTAACCATTCCTTCCCATCAGGCCTTCATCTTCCCGCTTGGACTGACACAATAACCCCTCAGTTGGTCTCCGGAGGCAGTTTGGAAATCAGCCCCAGCGTCTAAGCTGGGGAGTTGGAAACCTATAGCTGGGGGCATCCTTGTTGATGTGACAGCCACAGGACGGATTCAGCTCACCAAGGGAGACAGTGACATATCAGGGAAGGACAGGAAGAGGCAGAGCAGACAACAGGGCTGTGGCCAGAGGCAGGACGGACTCGGGACAGCCGGACTCGGGACAGCCTGCGTCTCAGAGCCAAGGGAAGGGGTCAACCAGCTCCAATGCTGCAGGGCTGTAGGGCGATAACTGATACCACTGGATGCAGTGACTGTGAGGTCATCAACGACCTCGTGAAGCAAGTGTCAGCCAAGTGGTTGGGATGGACACCGGGCTCTGAAGAATCAGTGCTAGCGAGGAAGCTGGGACAGTGGGGGGAGGGTAATTTTTGGTGACTGTGTCAGGGAAAGAAATGTATACACACTAGACTGAGATAGTAGCAAAGCTGGGGAGAGGCTTTTCAGAATAAAGGAAACTCAAATAAGCTGTGGGCAGAGGAGAGGTCTGGGGTGAAAGACAGGAAGATCCAAGGGGGAAGCCAGGGCAGGATGACTGATGGGAGGGGAATGATTCAAGGGCCCAGGATGAGGAAAATATGAAGAAGCATCATAGCAGTGTGTGTACGTGTGTGTGTATAGGGGTGGGGGGTAAAGTTCACGTGGAATGGCCTCACAGAGTAGAAGATGGGACTTGAAGAAAGCAAAGGGCTGAGGGGAGGAGAGGCACTCTGGCAAACATGGTAGGGAATGAGCTGGAAAAGAATAAAAAGAATTAAAGGAAAGCTACAATAACTGAAACACGGCGGTACTGGCACCTGAACAATCAATAAAGAGAATACAAAAGTCTATAAATAGATGCAAACACATATGGAGCTTTAATATGTTATAAAGACACCACTTCAAATCAAAGGGGAAAGGTGGATCCTTCAATAAATGGTATGTAGTGATCCCTACCTTACACCTTATACCAAGACAAGGCCCAAACAAATCAAGGATTTTAAAGTGAAAACAAAACAGACACAATACCAATAGTCTGGAGATGGGTGGAAGAGCTAAGAATGACACAAAATCCATAAGACTTTATGGGTTAAAAGAGTATGGGTAAAGATTAGTAAATTTGATTACCAAAAATATAAACTTTCTACATGGTAAAAAAAAAAAAAGCATAAGAAAGAAACAGATAATAAACTGAGAAAAAGATTTGCAGCTCTCATTAGATAAAGGGCAAATTTCCCTAAATAGTTCCTGCAAATTAATAAGCAAAAGACCAGCAATCCAATAATAAAATGGGCCAAGGATATAAAAAATGTGTACAGAGCCCAGCCGGTGTGGCTCAGTTGGCTGAGCATTGTCCCATGCACCAAGAGGTGGCTGGTTCGATTCCTGGTCAGGGCACATGTCTGGGTTTTGAGCTCAATCTCCAGTAGGGGACATGCAGAAGGCAGCTGATCGATGTTTTTATCTCACTGATGTTTCTATCTCATTCTTTCCCTCTCCTGTCCTCTCTTAAAAAAAAAAAGTCAATCAAAACATATTTTAAAAATGCATACAGGAAAGGTATACCTTTGGCTCTTAAATATGTGAAAAGATGCTCATCATCATTAATAAAAAGAGAAATGCAAATTAAAACAACACTGAAATACACTTTTTAAGATCAGATTAAAACAAATGCTAACATTGTTGCTAGGCACGTGGGAAATATAATCTCACACATCCCTGGTGGAAAGGTAAACTGGCACAACCTCTACAGAGGCTGATTTGGCTACATCTATCCGAATTACAAGCACACCTTCCCTTTGACCCAGAGACACCACTTGCAGCTTGTAACATAAGCTCTACCTCCACTTGAGCAAAACAACACAATGTTTTAGTACAAGGTTACTCATTACAGTACTATTTGACTAGTAGGAGGTGGGGAACCACCTCGAAGTCCATTAGCAAGGACTTATGAAACAAATCATGACATGGAAACATACAGTTCTATGCAGCCACAAAGAACAATGACGTCATGGACTGGCAATGGAAGTCAAATACACAAGGAAAATTTTCAAAGGTAACAAGATACCATACATAGGCACATATAACTTCCAAACTATTACGGTGGATGGGGAAACTTAGGAGAAGTCGTGTGGAACGCTAGCTTTCTGCCTGAGAAAGCCTCACAGACAGGACTATGGAGACAGAACCACCACTGCCACGTAGGATGGTGGACTGGGTGCTGACACAGAAAGGACAGTGGTGGAAAAACGGGGAGTTCCAGACAATCCCGCGGAGCTGAGTGAATGGCGTGTCCAGGGCCCATCTTAGTCTGGACGGGGCAGGATGCTTACGTAAGACGTCACTGCTGGGGGAAGCGGATGACGCCTGCAGGAGCCTGGCCGCTGCTCTGCGGAACTAGCCCCGAACGCCCACCTCAGACTACTTGTTAGGTGAACACATTAGAGGCCTCTTTCCACGGCACTGCACACAGCTGAACACAGTCCTCAGTGAGCAGGACAGGAGGACCCTTAGTAAGGAGAGTGGGACTTGGGGAGGGGCTGCTGACAACACTGGCCAAGGACCTTGGCGATCACCGAGGGCAGCCTGTGACTGCGAGGAATGTACTGAACTCTCTAAAGAAATTAGCTTTTGTCCAAATCACAAGGACCAGAGACACTGATTCTTTGTGCTTCACGGAACTGAAACGTCTGGAGGTAGAGGGGCAGGGGCAGGTGAGGGAGAGGCCCATGGCTGAAGGGCTGCAGGAGGTTTGAGTAGCATCAAGAGGATGAGCAGCTCAGTGACAGAGGGTCAGACAATGTGACGTCTACGAGCCATGAGGTCAGTGGTGGCACTGACACAGGGGGAAATGCACACCAGTGGTGATGAGAGCCAGTGAGTGGGGGACATGAAGATTTGGGGGTTCCCCTTAGCAGGTGAAACAGAGGAGCAAAAATTGCAACAGTGCCTTGTATAGACACTTGACAAAATATTTTCTCACACATTGCCTCATGCCCTCTGAGTGACCTTGGGAGATGGGAGCAGAGTTCATTGTCGTGCCTGAATCCTGGAGGGCGGGGGAGGCACCTGCTGGGTACACGATCAACAGGCCCTGCTCAGTCCTCCAAGCCCCATAAGGAGAGCCTTGTGTGCTCCCTGGGCACATGAGGGAAGTGAAAACACCCAGGCCCGCAGAGCCTGACAGGGTGTCCCTGCAACACACCAGAGGATGACGTCGACGACCATGGGGTTTCGGACACAATGGAGTGGCAGCCTGGCTAGGCCTTGGGGAGCTGTGTGCCCGATACCCCTGAGCCTCAGCTTCCGCTTCCCCACTAGCTGGCTGGTTAGGTCCCCATGCTCAGGGCTACTGTTCTCAGAGTCTGGGTGCACATGGTGGCCTCTTGGGATCAGATGTGGTTCTGGGCCATGGCTGGAGTTTTGGATTCGGGCCAGGGTTCCTGGATTCCAGCCTGGAGCGTCTCTCTGGCTGTGACCTCTTCAGGACACCAGCTGAAGGGGGAGGGGAACCGCAGTCTAGTTGCTCCAGAACCCACACACGTCCCTCGGGCTGTTTCTATTTAGATGCAACCACAGTACTGCACCCATCCCTGCATGTTGCCAGAAGCCAGCCACCAGCACCACGGCTGCCCCACACCCACCACTGTTCTCAGCCTGTCTGGCCAGGAGCTACTTTGACACCCCCTCCCCCCTGTGCCCAGGCCCACAGGCTGGATTTTCCCAGGTAGCTGCCACTCACCACTGTCCTTGCAATGAATCCTATTCTCCTCTTCCCTCCTCAGGCCTGGCACTAAAAATAGCACACCCAGCACTAGGTTTAACTTTTAACACTTGGAGTGCGGGTGAATTTCCCGCCAAAATATAAGATGGCTCTGTCTTTTGGTTTTGTTCCATCCACCAAAAGGGTGGATTACAAACAAATATTTGGTAATACGCAATTACAATCGGCCCGAGTTTACACGTTTCCCGCACTCCACCGCAAATCTATATGAACCGAGTTAAGTGCTGCACTGAGAAATTGTCGTCCTTTCTCTTAGTAACCTATTAAGTCAGTAGATTGGAGATCA